>NC_142890.1:2911785-3070714 GCF_054131105.1 Drosophila navojoa
GGCGAGCAATTAGTGTTGACTAACACACACAAAAACTGGCGCGAAATTTGTAGAAGAATAATATTGCTAAAATTTGTGAATATGGCAAATATTAAACTATAATATCAAAATTATTTTTAAACATTCTAACTTTCAGAAAACGCAAATTTGTAAATTAAAAAAAATCAAATCAAACAATGTGACCAGCAAATACATAACATGTTAACGATGAGTATCGATACAAAACAAAACAATCTACTTTTTTACACTACCTCCGTTCGGTCACACTGCGCATTTTACCATCATCGCATTAAACTTTGCTAGCAAGTACAGCAAATGTATCATTTACGGCACCATAACAAATATATTTACACAATTGCATTACAATTTCACAACGCACGTATACTTAAGTTATAAAACGACGCGCTAAAAACAATTCGCCTAAAAAGAAAGATATATTGCTGCTATCGTCTGTGTTGGTGTTCTCACTGGCAGGAACGAAAGGAACGGAACGTGTTTTGGTGTTTGGGGCGGACTTGTTTTTTATGCCAGAGCGGAAAAGAGGACGCCGCTGTAACTAACTGTGATTTGGGGGAAATATAGCCGCGCGGCTACAGGAGCGCCAAAAGCCTGCCCCAGACCCAGCTCAACCCGATTCGCTAGTGTTAGACTGAGGAAACGGGGGGCGTGCAAGTGTGTATGTGTGTATCTGTTCCATACAAGAACAAGTTGCAGTTCATTTGTATGAGGTCGCGCGTGTATTGGTGTCTACGGTTCGCTTGTGCTCTGCAGGTGTGCGTGCGTGTTTGTATGTGTTAGTGTGTGTGAGCGCTGTGGTCTTGATGTCTGCGCTTTTTCCCAGACGACGAAGAAGCGAGCACACAGGTGAATTATTGGTGCAATACGCTGTGTTGGCAGCAAAGCCCAACGCCAAACGCCAAGCCATCAGAAGACAAACCGAGAATAGTGTAGAAGCGAGCGACTGCAAAAAATGCTGCGTTTTCTAAGTCGTCGCAAGGTGCGCAACAACTATGCGGATAATGCGAGCAACGTGCGGGGCGGTGGCGGCGCTGGTGAAGGCGGTGGGGTCGGCAGCGGCGGTGGCGTCATTGCGAGCAGCAGCGGCTCACAGATTAAGCCCCAACGTATCGTGGTAAACAAAAATAAAATCGACTGCCGTGTTATACTGCTGGACAATACTGACCTTTCCATCGAATTATCGGTGAGTATATTGAATTACATTCCGCTTATCAAACTACATACAGCAACAGAACATACATTAGAGGCACGCTGATGCGGTAAAGGGGGTGTCTTGTTTTGTTTGTTTAAGGTGGAGTACAAAAATTCAATCACTGCATGCTTGCGCGTGTGTGTGTGTACGTGTGATAAACAGAAAATTTACTGCTGATCAGCGCACATTATTTAAGAACCCCGAAAAAAAGAATTTTAAACAAAAACAAACGTGATTAGTTCAGGGCCACACTTGATACTCTGCATTTGAGATGAGCGCGTGACGATTTGTGTATAGTGAGAATGAATCACGAATTTTCCATCTTAAAATACTTTTTGAATTCTGCCTTAAGCAAGTTCTAAGATCGTTTCAGGTCGTCACACATCTATTCATAATTAGCAAATCTTAAGAAATTACTTTTATAATATGCTATCAAATACATATATGTTTCCTCTAATATTCCTCATATCTTGATCTTATAAGCGACACGCTCACATCTCTACATTGCATGCGGTATCGTGCATTCATAAATTTTAATTAAATATTCATTGATTGCAGAAAAAAGCGCTTGGCAGCTTCCTCTATGAACAGGTCTTCTATGCTCTAGACATCATTGAGAAGGATTACTTTGGGCTGCAGTTTATGGATGCGAATCATGTGAAGCACTGGCTCGATCCCACCAAACCCATCAAGAAGCAAGTGAAAAGTGAGTGTGCAGCAATATTTATTATCTTATATATACATGTATATTTAAATATGCGATTTCGATTCTAGTTGGACCACCGTATACATTCCGTTTGAAGGTCAAATTCTACTCTTCGGAACCGAATACGCTGCGCGAGGAGTTAACACGCTATTTGTTCTTTTTGCAACTGAAACAAGATCTGCTGGAAGGGCGCTTAGACTGTCCGGATGACAAAGCTTCCGAACTCTGCGCGCTGGCCTTGCAGTGTACGTGATTCCCACTCAGCTGGCAATTGTTGTAGAATATTAAGTTAAAAACAATGCATACTTGAAAAGTTGAATGGCCACCTTTGCTGTGACCTTTGGTTGGTGCAAAGGTTGACCTAAGCGTACAATGGGTTAATGTGTTGTTTTATGGCTATATACTCTCTGATTACGTAAAACACAAATAACGCTATTTTTTTCTTTTTGCACCAACAGCGGAGTTGGGTGACTACGACGATCAGGTGCATTCGGCAGCTACCGTGTCGGAGTTCCGTTTTGTGCCCGAGCAAACGGAGGACCTGGAGATTGCCATATTAGAGGAGTATAAAACATGCCGTGGCCTAACACCGGCACAGGCGGAGACGGCCTTCCTGAACAAGGCCAAATGGCTGGATATGTACGGCGTGGATATGCACACTGTGCTGGGCAAAGATAGCTGCGAATATCATCTGGGCCTAACGCCCACTGGGATTCTGGTGTTTGAGCGTGATCAGAAGATTGGCCTCTTCTTCTGGCCCAAGATTAGCAAATTGGATTTTAAGAAGAAGAAACTTACGCTCATTGTCATTGAGGACGATGACGAGGGCCGCGAGCAGGAGCACACCTTCGTCTTCCGACTTTACAATGAGAAGGCTTGCAAGCATCTGTGGAAGTGCGCCGTGGAGCATCACACATTCTTCCGTTTGCGGGCGCCTGTTAAGGGACCTTCGGCTCGGCAAAACTTCTTCCGCATGGGCTCGCGCTTCCGTTACTCGGGCCGTACCGAATTCCAGACCACGCAGCAGAGCCGCGCTCGACGCACTGTACAGTTTGAGCGTCGGCCCTCGCAGCGATTCGCCAGTCGTCAGTCGCACTTGTTGCGCGAGCGTCAAAAAGAGTCGGCCGCAGCTGCCGTTGCTACGGTCAATGCGCGTGCAGCCGCCGCTGCAGCTGCAGCAGCAGCAGGTCCAGCGGTGCCAGCTCCATCTGTTGTTCCTTCCGTGGTCAGCAATGAGAACAATAATGAAACATTCGACTCGCTAATCTCGGCAGATCCGTTCATCCCCGTCACCCCCTCACCTTCCGTTCTGACTGTTATACAAAACTCGGCGATTATTGAACCAGATGCGGCCTGCGGTAGTTCCATTAGTTCGTCTATTAATGCGGGCGCCACCTATCCCTCGCTGGGTCGCAACTCACTTAAATCCAACTTCAGCAATGATGATCCGGCCTACAGCAAGATTGGCTCCATTGGCAAGGCAGCGGGACTATTGGTGAAGTATGTAAATTAAGATAGCTTAAAAAGTTTTAAGTATAAAAACATTTGCTTTACTTTCGTAGACTGGAGCCAGAGTACACGCCTCCATACTCTCCGAATGCCACTAAGAACTTTGATGAGACGAATCCATTTAGAAGTGCGGCCACTTCGCATCACGGCAGCTTTGGCAAAGCCTCAATTAGCTCAGGCCAGCTCAGGTGGGTGCCAGAATTGTCTATTGCCTCGTTGTGCCTCTTGTATCGCTTTTGTCTCTGCCTTTTGACTAATATTCGCATTGTTTTGTATTTCTCACGCATTTCTGTGCTATGTTCTGTATTCTGTGTATATCATTGTGCAGTGTTAGGAGCGGCTTATCGGATAAAGATAGAGAGCTAGATTCATTACTTAAGTCCATTGTTAAAGATCCATCCCCATCTGTGCTTGCAAACGAAGCCATTAATGATGCTAACAGTATCAGGTAGCGTAAATAAAATACATCACTTACCGTAAATGAAAAGCATGCTAAATACCAAATTAACGTTGTACTTCGCTCTGCTCTTAGGGTTACCATCAACAAGACCTTTGACATGGATCACAATACGGAGACACTGAAGCGGCTTTCCAATAACAACGAGAAGCCCAACAACCAAGTGAAGCTAGCCAACGTGGGCGCCAGCGCGTTGCCGCCGGGCAATATCAAGTGCAATATACTTAAGGGTAAGGTTAAGTTCAGTCTTCATATGATTCAATGGTCACCCAAAACATGTTTATTTGCTCAGCTCGCGTTGAGGAAGAGCTGGGCGCCAGCGGCGGCAATGCTAAGTTGACCAATCAAATGTTTGTGCCCGCCGCCCACTCGAGCAACAGCACCAGCAACAGCAGCAGTGCCAACATGCATGTGAACAACAATAACAACATAACCAACAGCAATCATACACACAGCGATGGACCGGATTCCCTGAATGCCACCTACATATCAGTGGTGAGTTGGATAGCAAACCAGTTAGCCCCATGCCTTGCACTTATTTCATGCTTTTTCTGTACATTTATTTTTATTTTCTGTTTTATTTACATTCGCTGTGTGTGCACTTTGTGTTTAATATGTGTACGTGTGTGTATATATGTGTGTGTGTGTGTGTGTGCGCGCGTTTGCTGTGGATGTTGTTATGTTTTCGATGTTTGCTTGGCTTTGTAAACGCTTAAAAAACACACAAAATAAAAAACAGGGCGGCGATAAGCTGACGCTCAGCATACCGGAACAGAAGCCGACCAGTGGCAGCGGCAGCGGCAGTGTCAGCAGCAGCAGCAATGGCAGCGGCAGCAGCAGCTCAAGCACCATCAATAGCCACGCTAATGCCCGGGCCAGCAATAATTCACCCTTCAGCAATGCCACCTTCGTGTCGGCCTTTAGCGGGCCACCGACGCCGCCGTCTTCGCTGCCGCCGACCATAAACAATACAAACACCACCAGCATGGCCACCACGGTGACCAGCATTAATACACCCAGCAGTAGCAGCTGCAGCGGCAGTGGCAGCGGCAGCAGCAGCAATACTGCCACAGAGCTGACCGGTGCTACACCCAGTGGAACTGGCAACTCCTTGCTGAGCAATGCCTCAGCAGCTGAAATACTCATTAATGAAATTTTCATTAACAATATAATAAACAATAATGCGACGGCGAACAGCAAACCGGAGGCCAAAGCAAAATCCCCAACAACCAGCGCTGCCGCCACATCAATGCCCAGCGCTGGCACGCTGCTATTTTCGACGCTCAGCGAGCAGGAGCGCTTGGAGACAGAGAAGGCGAATCAGCAGCCCAATCAAAGCGAAGTCGATGCACCGCAAAGCGAAAAGGTTTGGCACCACAACTGAGTTGGGCAACACCATATCTGTTCTATAACTGGCCTTGCAAACTAACATTTTCTGTTTTCATATATGCACTCAATATGCACCCACTATTAACCGCCTCTATATGCAAATTACATATTAAAATGTCTGTACGTATGTCCATATATCTAAAACGTTTCTCTATCAACATCCACAGAAGCATGGCAACAATCAGCAGGAGAACAATCGGCTGCCACCAGCAAATAGTACCAGGGATATGGTCTCACCTTGGCTGGTCTCCTCGGAAATTGTTTCAGCGCCTAAGGGACGGGAGCCGACCATAATACGCAAATCCGTTATTACAACACAGTTGTAATTATTGTTTAGATTTAACAATTTTATAATTGATAAGACTTAATGATCGTATTTATATATATAAGACGATAGCTATGACAAACCTTAGACAACATTCTTTTAAGCATTCCGCGTAGCAGCAACAACGTTAAAGACAATGAGAGAGCAGGTCCAATCAAAATGCAACTATCGAAACATATTATCGTTAACTGTCCATTAAATGTGCCTTAAATTATATTAACTATATACATAAATATTAAATGTACGAATATGTCTCGTCTCGTCAGCGAGCAAAATGTGCTTCAAGAAACAGTGTACTTAAATTTTACATAATGTATTCAACTAACTGATAAGTGTATAGACTGGAAATTTTAATCAAGCAAAGTGATGTCTTTCTGCTTAATATACAACGCTCTATATTATAGCTAAGAAAATGTGACAAAAACATATACATACATACATATTTATCTATGTATAGATATTTTTTAAAATTGCAGTATTCAAATTAACAAAAGAAACAGAGAAAAAGTTACAAAACAAAATGAACAACGAAATTGTCGCAGATTTTGAATTGAATATCAAACTATAACCCCATGCAAATGTATTCAATTTGAAGTCTAGTGTCACGCTCATGAGGTTTAAATGACAGCTAACTGAACACCTACTCATATACACATATATATAAATATATCTATATATATATATACCATATATCAATTGTTAAGTGCAAAGCGAGCATTTCATTTTTTGTATACATCTTTGAAAAGAAAAGAGAAAGAAAAAAAAACAAATGCATTTTTATAATTAAATGTTTAATAAATGTGCATATACGGAAATAGTATTTTGGGCTTGTTTTTTCAATTAGGCAGGCCATTCCAGGAAGCCACCAGCTGCCATATGACCTGTTATGTTCAAGTGCGCACACACACACGCACAAATATGTGTATGTGTGTGTGTGTGTACTTGAAATTCCAAGACATTTTCGCAGCAGCCGAGGGTCGCACCATGGCACTGCAATTAGAAGACAGCCGGCAGGCACTGTTTAATGTTGTTTCCAAACGACGACGCCCAATGTCTACATGAATTTTATTTTCAAGACAAACATCGTAATGTTGTTGTTGCATGTTGTTATATTCACAGAATATTATTTTTAGCCCTCGTCGACGAGGGGGGCGAACGAACAGTTGCATCTGCCTGAAATATGTGTGTGTGTACTTTGGAAGAGCAACGCAAATATATCGCCTGATATACATATATACACATACGTATTTATGTACATACATATATCCATAGCTAGATATAGTGTGCATTAGCTACACCTTATACCATGGTTGGGGGTGGATGTGCGAAATTACCGTAATTTCCTGCGTAAACTAAATATAGAATCAACATACAGATGAGATCAAGAAATGAAATCCATGAAGAAGATTTTTGCATTTAATTTAAAATGGATGCTATTATTTATTTGTAAACTGTTAAATTTAGATAGTTCTTTTCTTCTCAATTTCTCCATTCGTCATCGGAGCGACACGTCCAATAAATATTAATATAAATATAATACATTTCATTGCTGGCCGATTGAGCTCTCAATTGGTTTCTATGTCCGACTGGTTGGCAGGGCAGCAAGAGGTTTAACTTAAAATTAATCGTTATTAAGCTCTAGGCGCCGCGTAAGCGACGTCGATTTTTGTTTTTGTTTGGTTTTGCTTGTGTTGTGCTGTGATGTGTTGTGTGCGTGTGTGTGTGTGTTGGCTGTGCTGCTTAGAAGCACTTGCGGTGCACAATGCCGGGGCCGGACTCATCGTACTCCTGCTTGGAGATCCACATCTGCTGGAAGGTCGAGAGAGAGGCCAAGATGGAGCCACCGATCCAGACGGAGTATTTGCGCTCAGGTGGGGCAATGATCTTAATCTTGATGGTGGATGGAGCGAGGGCAGTGATTTCCTTTTGCATACGATCGGCAATACCTGGGTACATGGTGGTGCCGCCGGACATGACAATGTTGGCATACAGATCCTTACGGATATCCACGTCGCACTTCATGATCGAGTTGTAGACGGTCTCGTGGATGCCGCACGATTCCATGCCCAAGAACGAGGGCTGGAACAGAGATTCGGGGCAGCGGAAGCGCTCGTTGCCAATGGTAATGACCTGTCCGTCGGGCAACTCGTAGGACTTCTCCAGAGATGTGGACGCAGCAGCGGTGGCCATCTCCTGCTCAAAGTCCAGGGCAACGTAGCACAGCTTCTCCTTGATATCGCGCACAATTTCACGCTCAGCCGTGGTGGTGAACGAGTAGCCACGCTCGGTGAGGATCTTCATCAGATAGTCGGTCAAATCGCGACCGGCCAAGTCCAGACGCAGGATGGCATGGGGCAGGGCATAACCTTCATAGATGGGCACAGTGTGGGAGACGCCATCGCCGGAGTCCAGCACAATGCCGGTGGTACGGCCGGAGGCGTACAGGGAGAGCACAGCCTGGATGGCCACATACATGGCGGGTGCGTTGAATGTCTCAAACATGATCTGGGTCATCTTCTCGCGATTGGCCTTGGGGTTGAGTGGCGCCTCAGTAAGCAGCACTGGGTGCTCCTCGGGTGCGACACGCAATTCATTGTAGAAAGTGTGATGCCAGATCTTCTCCATGTCATCCCAGTTGGTGATGATGCCGTGCTCGATGGGATATTTCAGAGTGAGGATACCTCTCTTGGACTGCGCCTCATCGCCCACATAGGAATCCTTCTGACCCATGCCAACCATAACGCCCTGATGCCGTGGACGGCCCACAATCGATGGGAAGACGGCGCGGGGCGCATCATCGCCGGCAAAGCCAGCCTTGCACATACCGGAACCATTGTCCACGACCAATGCGGCAACTTCATCATCACACATCCTGGCGATTAATCTGTTTTACTGCAGAGGATACCAGAAGGCGTACGATTAGGTAAGTTCAAGTCGAAAGGATTCGGGAATTTCAAACAAGATTTGACTAAGACTTTGAAATTTAAAAGATCTAAATTGATTTATTTATTTTATTTTTTTTAATTTCAAGAGCTCAATTGTATTATTATTAATTATTTTTTCTGATTACAAAAATGGACTTTTATTTAATTTTAAATAATTTTACTAACCGTTTAAGAAAGAAAAAAAGAACTGTAAATTGTATATCAACACTTTCGCTGTAGAACTGCGAGTGGCTGCTGGATTGTAATGAGCTAATATTTATACCATTCGAGCGACCGTCAGTCGAGCAGATTTTTCACACGCATACGAGCGCAAGAGCGCACACACACACAGTTGCACATATGGACAGACATATGCAGCACATGGATGCACATTTCGCTAAAGGGGAAATTTTCGAAAATCTTTTAAAAATACTTTTTTTCTTTCATATTTTTTGTAGAGAGGCCAAAGCAGCCGTCGTTGAGCATAGGGTAAACAAAAATTGTTCACACACAAATGCACACACACACGCACACAGATGTATACAGGCGATCCTCCGTGGAGGCGTCGTAGGCGTATATATATAATTTTTTGTTTTGTCTAATTTTTAATCAACATTTGCACGTTGGTCCAATCCATACATGGGGATGCTTGGAACGCTCTCTCTCTCGTTCTTTCCCTCTCTCTCTGTCTGCCTCTCTGTGTTGCTCTCCCGCTGTCTCTCTCGTTGGGGCAAACGCAATTAGGAAAAATAAAAAAGAATTTCAAAACAAAACAAAATATTCAAGTATCGAAAATATTCTGTGCTACAATTCGTTGGGCGTTTGCATGTGGGTGGATCTTAGAGGTTGTAGGGTATATTGAGGTGGGTTGGTGGGGGCGTAGGTGGAGGTTTCGGCATCATAAACATGCAAGTCGAAAATTGTTAATAGTTTTCGCCTTCTACATCTAGGAAATTACAAGTTGAAAAATTATTGAACTATCTATATAATTAATAATGTAAAAATAGGAAAATATTTCGATCATTTGCTCGGCAGACTCATATTCTAGTAGATCATTATTAACTCGCATGTTTGTTGTTTACACTAAATCTTGAGCGTTTTTTTTTTTTTTTCGCTTTCGGTTTTTTGTTGATGTTATTTTTAAAGGAAAACGAGAAAAAAAATCAAATATCGTGCGCTCTCACGTTTTTGCATAAGATTCTTTGACGCTGACGCGCAGATACGAATGGAATTCTATTTATAAAAGAATTTTTCAATTCTTAATTTTTACATATTTCTTAAGTTAGCTGCTCTGCGTGTTTGGCTAGATAATACAGGTGCAAAAAGAGACACTAGAGACTAGACGACGTGCTAATACCCTGTTATTAATTGATGTAGAGCTAAGCTCTACTGCAGCTCAAAGATGATTTAATGCTGTTCGTTCGCATTGTGAGAAATTGATTAATTGGTTTTTGTGCTTAAAAATTTATTCAAAAATTTACTCAGTGTGGCATCTTAAGGCTGAACCCATAATGATGTATATTTTGCATGTCATTTAATAACTATGTTCAATAAACTATAACAATTCAATGAACAATTAGATCATAATTAATTGCAGGCTAGTTTCCTCAAGGTTTCATTGATATAAGTATTTTTTATATTTATATATATTCAATTCATTCTAAATCGAATGTAAAATAGTATTCAATGAATATATATGAAGAAAAACTCATTCAGTCAAGCAGATCGCCCGACCGCTTCACTCTATATACGTACACATACACACACATAGCAGCAGCTGATTGAATTGTGTTGTGTTGTGTTGGCCAGCAACAACAAAAAGATGCCAATTTGATGATACCACAACAAATGTGTTAGTCTAAAAATACAATACTTATAAAAAATTATGTACATATCTATTTAGCATTATATACGTATGTATATATATATTTATACAATATTTTTGTGTACGGGGCAGTCGGCGCAGTAGGCCACCACCTTTTAAGGATGCATCAGCAAAGGAGGTGACGACGACCAGCCACTGTGGGTTGATAAACCAATTTATATAAATCATATAAATATAAATAAAATACAAAAATATATAAATAAGTAAATATAAAATAAATAAATATAAATAAATGAAAAAGAAGTGGAAAATGAAATAAATATAATTAACATATATGAATAAATACATGAAAAATATAAATAAAAAATATTTAATTATTAAAAACAAAATAAGTTAATTAAAAATTATTTGAATTTTAGAGTTAATTAATTTAATAAATCAATAAACGAAAAATCAGTAAATATATACATTAATAAATAAATAAAATAATAAGCAAAGCTAGTGATTTATTATTTATCTATATAATTTCTCCCTAAAGAAAACAAATCAAAAGCAACATATAAAAATTTCTGAGAAGAAACTAAATTCAGAGTTATATATATGGAAATACAATTAATTTGTGAGAACCCAAAATAAAATTCTGTGAATATTCATTCATCCAGAAAATCTTTCTTTATGTTTGCTCTGATTTGCTGCTTTGGAGCCACTGTGAAGCGTCGACAACTGCTTGGATTATGACAAGCAGCCGCAACGGCAACGCTGCCGTGCATTCCACGGCAGAATGCAATTTTGTATTTTTAAATTGAATAATGTGCCAAGAAATATGAAATATACATATAATACTATATATGCGCTCTATATATACACACACATACATACATACATACATATTTAAACATATATTTATTTATATGGTATATATTTGAATAAAAATTTCTCTGCAATTTGTATAATTTGATCAACGGCACTTCCCCTTGTCAAGAGCTGGCCATACTGGGATGCACTGGGGCGTATGCGTAATATTTGAACTTTAGCGCTGCCGCTTGCCCAAGCGACGATGCAGAAAGCGTATGGGCCGGAGACGCGTGCGCCAACGCACCACCAGCCAGTGGATGAGCCACTCGAAGACAAGCATTAAGCTGGCCAGCAGAAGGAGAATGCCGGCAAAGGCAAAGGCGCCCTGGAATGCAGCCAGGGTCAGTGGCTTGAAGGCATCCTCCTGCACCCTGGCGATCTTCTCCTGTATTATGCGCACCATGTCCAGATCACGTGCCCACTTCTGCATGTGGCCCGACTCAATGACATGCTGGATCACCGCATTGATGTGGGGCAGC
The DNA here is from genome assembly GCF_054131105.1 of Drosophila navojoa. Lineage (NCBI taxonomy): Eukaryota > Metazoa > Arthropoda > Insecta > Diptera > Drosophilidae > Drosophila > Drosophila navojoa. The sequence continues at coordinate 2,923,465 of NC_142890.1, forward strand.
AAATGGAATTTCTTCGGCAGCAGCATGGTCACCGGGTAGACATACAGGGACTCGCGTCGGTCGAAACAGAAGAGCTTATTCCGCTCTATGTGGGGATTGTAGAGGGCGTGCTGCCGTGAGACGACCACGGCCAGGTGCTCGTTCTCCGTGGCATAGTTGAGGCATTCCACAAGGTTATAGCAGATCTCGAACTTTTCGCGAATGTACCGGAAGATCTGCACTAAAAGAAAGAGATAGAGGATATACATAATAATAGATAAACTGATCTCCCACCTCGCCCTCCTTGTTCAGATGTCGCATATTCTCCGAGCTGACCATAATGGTCATGCGCTGGTTGTAGATCTCCGCCATTTCGCTTATCTGAGACTCTGTAGTGGGCGTGGTCAGTGTGCTGATGAGAAAACTCTGATAGGTGTTGCTAAAGAAGAAGGACAAAAAGAAGCCCATCAGAAAGACCAAACGCAGTGCCACAGACAATCGCCGAGAGTTCACATTAATTGACTGAGTTAGCAGGATGCCCAGCATGCGCAGGCAGATGGACACATAGTTGTTCTGCTCACTGAGCTGAAAGACGGACAAGTGCTCCGTGAGCAGCGCGACGAACGAGCTGAAAATAATGAAGAACAATATCAAGAACCAGGCACTCGCATCGAAGCTGGCCAAGAAGTTGAAGAGACTGTGCTTGCGCTTGGCCCTGGCCACGCACCAGGTGAGATCGTCCTGGTGGTACGACGTGGAGCTGGAGACAAACTGGCTAGTGCTGGGATCCTCGCCGATGCCGCCAATAATCATCTCAACGCGACTGACCAGATGAAGGCATTTATTTAAATCCGATTATTTTGGGATCAATGTGTGTCTTACCCATCGATCAGCAGATTGAACAGATGAAACACATTGCTGCTCTTCTTCTTGAAGTCGATGATCATGTGCAGACGCTGAGCTATGGTCTGCACCAGCTGAAACTCGATGCCATGCAGATTGCTGATGTCGCCCGTCTCCTCCGCTGCATGGCTCTCTTCACTGCCATTGTCCAGCGTATAGTCCTCCACATCAATGCTCTCCTCGTAGGCCTGCTCGCTGTCATTGGCTGCCGCCTCGGCGCCATAGTAGTCCACCTCTGGCGCAGTTGTCTCGGCACTGACAAATATGTACGGCTCCCAGGGACCACGATAAGCGGCTCTAATGGGACAGCCGCTCAGGTCACTTGGGAACTTGTCTTCGAATAGGCCGCGAGTGTATTCCTCAATGGAGGCCTCTGGCTGAGCGCGAGCTGTTGCATTGGATGACTCATTGAGGCCATTGATTTCAGCGCTGTTGTCCAACGTGAATGCCTCCATAGTCTGTTCATCATCTGTTTCATAGTCAGCCTTAGTCTCGGCCTCAAATTCATCATCTTCGGCTTCTGGCGAACTTTCAGTAACTGCTTTGTCCTCATCTGCATTATCCTCATTGTAGCCTGTTTCCTCCTCATCATCTTCGTAATCCTCGCTATCACTGTCGGAGTCCTCGTCATCCTCATAGCCGCACGCATCCAAGAGATCGACGACTATCACCCGATTTCCACAATTGTTATCCGGATGATAGGGAAACACCGTCTTGGAGTAGTAGAAGCTGTTCTCCTCGCTCTGGCCCAGCACATTCACATTGTAGAGCTTGTTGCTCATAAACGTGAGCAGTATCTCCACCATCAGGTCGGTCATCTCCTCATCCGTCTCCTCTATCGACGCCAGATAGACCACAAACTGTGCCAACGGATTCCAGTTGAGCATGAGACGCCAGTGCCCGATTGTCTCCTCCAGATCTTCATCCTCCAGGTCCTCCACAATGATGAAATAGCATTGCGGCTTCTCATGTAACAGCTGTCGATCGGACTTTGACTGTTGCTTCTCCTGAGGACTAGTCACCTGAATCGTCCACGTGTAGCTCTGGTGATGATTGAGCGCCAGCATCAGCTGATCCAAGATATCGGGAGTGCTCGCAGTGACGCTGACGCAGAGCACGGCGCCGGAGAGTGCATCGCCGGAGTGAAAATACTTGCGCAACAGCGCCGAGACGCATGCCACCTGCGACTTGTCTTCGTTGGGCAGCTGCATCAGGTTAAGACCAAAGCCATGAGATTCAACTCTGCGAATGGTTAGCTGGAGGAGCAGCAGCAGGGCCACATAAGTGGAGCCAGCATTGGAGATTCGTAATTGTGGCGTTGACATGCGAGCGACAACTGAATGCGGCACGCCCCAAAGTGGGGCACACCTTGCCTGGCGTCGCGCTTCGAGCCACAAGGGAGTTGCGAGTCCCCCGGTTATTATTATCCAATTACCAATGTTAATTTTCGACTCATGAATTTGGCCTGCGGCAATCCGAAATCACGATAATTTTGGAGAGCTTAAGCGTTTGCCCATGGCCAGTTTAGTTCATCCGGGCCATCGGCTGCTCCATATAACGGCTGTTCGAGGTGTTCGCTGCTCTCCGATAGTCGTCCTGCCACTCCCAAACATTTCCGTTCACCTCCACTAATGGGCGCTCGTGTTGAAAATGTTTAAAGAACTGGATTTACTAGAGCAACAAAACGAAAAGCAAACTTTGGGTTTGCAATATAAATAAAAGTGCGTGAGCTCAAGAAAAACGACGACGTAAAATCTGTCAACCTGGTATTCAGTGCTCATATGCGTAAAATTTATGAACTTATTGCAACATTTCGCATAAGAAACGTTTTTTAATATTGCCAAGCAGAACGAGTATCATATTTTGGAGTGAGCGGCTAGCAGTTGCTCTGCTCGGATAAACAAGTGTAGAAATAGAGGGACAGAGAGAATAGAAATAGAGAAAAAAATCGAGAGAAAGAGAGAGGGAGAGATAGCGAGATATTTAGTGAGAGAGAGGCAAAGAAGTAGAATATAATAGAAAAAAATAGAATAGCTGTAGACAATAGAGATGGAGAAACACAAATAGAGAGACAGAGAGAGAGAGAGAGAGAGAGAGAGCGAGTGATAGAGAGAGACAGAGAGAGAGAGAGAGACAGGAGAATAGAATAGTAATAGAATATAATTAGATAGAGCTCGTGAGAGTGAGAGAGAGATTACACAGAAAGAAATAGAATATAATAGAGTTAGAGTGAGAGAGTCAGAGAGAGAGAGAGGGAGTGAGAGAGAGAGAGAGAGAGAGAGAGAGAGAGAGAGAGAGAGGGGGAGAATATGTACATACGTGTATATATTAAAAGTTCAGAGCTGAAAATATTTAATAAAAATCAAACAATATTTCTTTGAGTAAATCTCTCGTTTAAACTACGAGGTTCGCATAGAGAGGCAATATTTAAACGTACTCTCAATAACAGTCATGTAAACATGTTTAGATGTAAATTAAGATTGGCTTGACTTAATCATTTAATTTAACACTTAATGCCCGGGGCACGCGCGCCAGAATGTCGAACTTGAATTTATGAGAATTGCGCAGAGGTGAAATACTAAAAATATAAAATTATTCTTAATTATATAGCAGCAGAGCTGAGCTTGCTCTGAGTTTGGTGCAAGAGCACAAACATCGCGGATACAAGTCTTGTCCAATCAAGAAATAATTAAACATTTATCCAAGCAGCGAGTGCAAAGTTGTAATAGATGTAATACATATATCTATATAGAGTGCACGATCCACACACGTTTAGGTGACAAGTCTCAAGGCGTCTTATATAAGCACGCGACAGGTGGACTCTGCTGTTGATATGGATTATTCACTGCTCTCTGCACTTTATCTTATGATACCATTTACAAGCAATTGATGGGGCAGTTGATGTCAGACGTATGTACGTGATAAACCAGTCAGGACATACTCGTATTTATGCCAAACTCGTTGCTCAAAATGAAGCATGGACACGATGTGGAGTGCAGTAGGAGCCATTCGTACGCAAAACCTATTTGTTATTGAGCAACGCACAATGTTTATTAACATTAATTAACATTGAGTGTCGAGAGAGCAGAGCGTAATATAAAATATACTAAATGTATATTTCGCAGTTTTGCTGATAGTAGAAGTGCAGCCGCTTCGCAGTTCGCTCACGATCTAAAAGATATGTTAAATATAGTGTGTGTGTGTGTGTGTGTGTGTGTGTGCTATACACTTACCATGCGGGCATGCGAGATATGCCAAGCCTTTATCTCAGCTGAACAGAGTCACATATTCCATTCGATTCCGGGTTGTGGATGCTGCCTTATTAGATAAAAGAAATAATAGGAAACGACTTTCACTTTGTGTATGGGTCGAATGCATTATATAACTTGGCCATACTTAAATGATTTTCGGCTAGAGTATATCAACTTCTGTATGTCTGTTAACAATTCAGCCTGGTTGATTGTTCGGTGGAAACACTGCAGTTTACATATTCACATCGCACTTTGCTCCACCTCCTTGTGTGTGGGCCTGCAGCTCTTGGTGTCTTTGACATGGTGCTGGCCTTCATGCTAGAGAATAGAAGTACAATGTATAAATTTATACATTGTATAAATTTATACAGTTGGGCAAAAAAAAAAAACGAGCAAAAACTCGATCGATCAGCAAATCGCTTTGTATTCACAGTTAACTCTAGGTGTAAAGCTGGTGGTATATGCAGGCAGAGCTATCAATAAGCTTGCAAATCTGGAATCGAGCTGAAACTGAAAGTACAATGCGATTGAGATTTGAAAACCGGCTGTTGGCGCACCTCATTTGCGGAGGTGGAGTCTTTCAAAGCCACAAACAGCTCTAATTGGTTAAATGGGTTACGTTTATTATAAAGATCTAAATTTTTTTTTATTTATCAAAAAATAATTATTATTTTTTAATTTTTTGCTATAAAAATTATAATCGTTACGGTCCCTGGTTTTTGCACTACATTTGGCATTTAAAATTCTTAAAGAGCCAAATCAAAAGACAAAAACCCAAAAGCCAAAACGTAAAACAAAACAGAAGAAAAAACTTGAAATGCTCAACATATTCAAGACCTTGTCAACACGCCGAAACCATTAATGAAACTGGCCGCAACACATTAGATTGGCTATTAAAATTCGCTTGGTGCGCCGCAGAATGCATATAAAAAGAGCGGCAATAGCAATGATGATGAAGTGAGTGATGACAGGCAGACAGTCGGGCAGCTGGACAGTTGGACAGCCGGACGGACCACCCTGAAAGATTTCAAAACACTCGGGCTGGGAGTGCCACCACTGGACAGCACTCAAGCTGAAACTGTTTTAGCCTAAATTTCAAATTTTCTCTAAAAAATATTTGTGTATTTGTACAGCTCGAGTCACTTGGAGAGAGAAGGGTGTATATTGATCGCGAAGGAACCACTAGACTGTACTCGAGCTCGAGCTCTCTCAAACCGTACTTCAAATTGTTTTTATACACTTGCATTGTAATACTCGCTCACAAAAAGACATGAGTATATTAGTTAGGACTCTTATTGCTTACCATGAATAATTATTAGCTCATAAAATATGAAACTACTTAATAAACTTGAAAATATGCTAGAACTATACTAGATAATATTGCTAAATTTATGGCAAAAGATGTTTTAGAGGCTTGACTACTTCCAAGTAGGCTAACTCTAGCCTGAAATAGGCTGAATCAGCCTGAGATAGGCTGGTTAGCATTCTACTTCTTTCTTGGCCTCAATTAAAACTTTCTTATATATATTTAAATCATATAACTTCTGATGGAATGAACGAATGGCATTAGTAAAATATCACATCAGTAAAATATATCTTTTGTCTTGCATATACCTAAGGACTTGAAAATTTCGGGAACATCATCTACTTCATCTATTCATTTACATTACCCGTATCTATTGAAACCTTTAAAGAATATTCGTCAAACTATAGAGCTCTACACAAATACTTCAATTGATATGAATAGAAGAATTTCGCCTTTAATATATGTATGTATTGGAAAAGAAAAATCACCTGTGAATCGATACTTATCGTGTGTCATAGAAATTGTAGCAGAGTGAAATCGATATTTATCGTATTACCTACAAAACACTCATAGATTTGTCAAGTTCACTCCTCCCGTTAACAAAGTTATTATAGCTTTTTGTCTACTCAATGAGTACATCATCATATACCGTTACACAATATCTGAGCGACAGATACGATAGCACTAAGGCGGCGCTCGACTGGAGCATTTACTAATATCGAATCGCATCGTCAACACATCATTCGATTGGGCTTGGGCGCAGGCCTAGAGTGTCTGGGCTCGCATGGACTTGGCATTTTTTACTTGATTATATTTTATTTTTAGTTTTATTTTTATTTTTGTTTTCTTGCTGGTCTCTCTATAAATTGGTTGACTTTCGAAATAGCCAACAGCTAATGAGCGACTTTTGAGGGCATTGCCGCTGTCGTTGTGAAAGGAGAACTGACGGCGGCAGCGGAAAGCGGCCAGCGGCAATAGGGCGATGCCACCTACAACGCCAGCTCCACCTTCGGCTCCAGCTCGAATGTCGTAAGCGTAACGGTAATCGTCATCGCAATCGTAATCCTAACCATGTTACGGTCAAGTGCAGAAAGCACTAGTCGAATTTCATGCAGCTTGAGTTACGGCATTATATCATATGGCCAATTACCATAGGCAAATACCGGATAAGCCAAACCTTGACTTTGGCCACTTTGGCAGCACTCATTCAGTTCTAAATACCAGATATTGGGTATATGTATATATGTATGTATTTGAATAACTTATAGCTGTAGGTGAAGTGAATGCATTTGGCCAATTAAAGGCAAACCAGATGAACTTTTCGGGAATGTCTGTACATGCTAAAGTTGAACATGCCGAAAAGACACATGCTGCATGTGTGTGTGTGTGTGTGTGTGTGTGTGATTCATGCAACCAAAGCTAACGTGCTACATGCTGAGACTAGTGCCCAAAAAATCCACAAGAGCTGCTGTGACTTTAGCAGCTTGGCTAATTCTGGCGCCGTAAACCAGTTTAAATGTCGCTGTCGTTGCTCTGGTTGCTCACGTTGCGGCTGCTGCTGTCGCCGTTGTTACCATGCATTTTAGTGGCCGCAACAATTGCTTTTTATTTTTAATGTTTTCTTTTTGTCTTTTTTTTTTTTTTGTTTTGCATAACCCCTTTTGCGAATTAGCTGCAGCTGTCCTCATCGAATACGTCACAGAACCTAGCAAAAGCTGCAATTAAAAGCTCTTTAAGATTGCCAGCCAACACATAAGGTATATATAGTGTATATACTATATAAATATTGTTTATAGCGGTGTGCTGGACTCTCTTACTTTCGATTTCTATAACATGTATTTCGTTATTTTCAGCTGTCAATTTGGGTTCGCCTCCGTCTCTGGGCAAACAAGTTGTTGTTGCCGTCCAGCCAGGCTCTGATTGGGCTTTCACCAGTCTCAATCGCTGCACATGTCCCGCAACTATGGATTACGACATCCAGTCGCTGTACACCTGCCTGAGGATTTGTATCTAAGCCATTTATAGGTTCGTTACAGTTCATGGTTTTTAATATCAAATTAACATATGCTAAATATGTTTATATGCATTTTTAAGGTTTTTTTTTAAATTACTTGCAAAGTTGTTTACATTATTTTTGCACGAAGCTTTTATTATCGTCATTCGTTATTCAAATAAGTAATTTTTAATTGTTATATATATTTTGAAAATTCTCTCAACTGCATCATAAGTCGTTGACATAAAATCAGAATATTCGGCATATTACGCCAAAAAAAAAAGAAAAGATTTTTAAATATAGTTCAGAAATAAAGCTGATCCTAAGTTTGTATTTCTAGTTGCATAAAGGAGTAGCCAAGCCATGAGATAAGTTTATATATATATATATATATATATATATATATATATATATATATATATAATTTTTTTTTTTAATTTTTTTTTTCAATAAATCGAGCATATTTTAATAAATTTTAGACTTTAAAGCTTTTCCTTCACTTATCAACATTTTAAGCTAGAATAATTGATGCATGCAAATTTAGCTAAATTAAAATGAAATATTTTCTGTTTATATATGCATATTTCATACTTAATAACTAAAACAATATAATGACAGAGCTTAACGTTTTTAAAGCGCAGCCATAGTGTCATATATCAATTTGAAAGCTTTGCTTTCAAGTCCCTTCACAGACTGCTTAACTGACTTGTTGTACTACATTTAATTACTTACCTAATAAGTGCTCTATATAAAGCTAATTAATTGCTGCAATTGTGTCCTAAGCTGTCATTTTAACAAAAGCCCGAATTCAAGGCTGGAGAGAGATTTGCATCATCAGAATTCCTCCTTAAAAATAAGTAAAAATAAACTGGTTTAAATATTTATTTCTGTTTTTCTGGACTAAATGCGCCGCATTCCATAAGAGCATTTAAAATATAAAAATATAAATGTGATATAATTAAAATAAAATAATAAACGCTCGCTATAATTTTGTGAAGCTCGTTCAACTTGTATGTCATACAACTGCCTGATGTGTGGGCCTAATTTGTTTAACCAGATTGGCTAGATAGTATATAAATACAAATATCGATTATCAAGAAGTTCAAACAGACAGAATTGAGCTTTGATTGCCAAATTGCGATAATGAACTTGTAAATGCAAGTTAGCTAGATAAACTAGTTACGCACACGCTCACACTAACACATGCTCAAACACACACTCACACACACTAGTTGCATGCAAATTTGCGGAAGATGTGCTGTCAGCTGAGAGCTTAGCTGAGTTTAAAGTCGCTGCAATTTTGAATACTGGCCAACAGAGCGTATGATTAATAGCCGTGTCAACAAATATAAGAGCACGGAATTGCCACTGCAACTTGAAGTTGAGGCGGTTTTTTATGGCGCCCGACATTGCCCCGCCGTTTATCATAATATACCCTGTGAGGTAGACACGCTGTGGGCATATAGAGTTATATATTCATATTATTTCGTATTTTCTTTTTTTGCTATTCCTGGCTCTTAATCTTTGACTGAAACAGATAATTGAGTTTTACTACATGTATATATGTATATATCTGTGACTCTCAAATATTAAGAGTTGAGTTAAAAGTCTTGAATGAATATGAATATATTTATATGAATATACATATATATATGTGTAATTTGTCATGTCTTTAATAGGCTTAACATACACATCTTGTCACTTGCTCTAACTCCAATAATCACACAACTATACACTCTCCAGGCCTTAAGGCAGAGACAATAGTGTTTGCATCTTTGATTCTTATAATAAATATATATATTATATACAACGTATATATTTTTCATTCAAGTACATTTCATTCCTTTTTCATTTTGTTGCATTCAAACAGGAAATGGAACAAAAGAAAACGTCTCCCTGACTAAGCGCAAAAGGTCATCAAATGTGTTCCCATAAAAACCTGAACTTGAAATTTCTTTCGTTCTTTTATGCGAATTGCTTTTCGCAACAAAACACTAATTAAATCTAAAATAATATAAATTCAATGTTAAAGTTAAATTAATAATGCCAATTGGTTTATTTTAATTCCAAGTTATTTTTTTATTTTTAACAACATTGAATGTTACGTAAATAAATCAATTAATAAATATCATTGTGAAGAACTATTTATGTATTTAAAAGAGATAGCTCAAGGTATGCTCTAACAACTTTTTCAGAATTGTTTGCATTTTAATTTATTCCCATTGATATATACATATATAAATTTAAATACATAAATAAATACAATCAATTCTAATAATAATGAAGTCATTTAATTGCCTTTTGGGAAATAATATAAATTCCCATATACATATATTTATATAAAAATATTTATAAATGCAATCCAACTTTTAGTAATTAAACTAAAAATATAAATAAATTGATTTCGCATTGACAATAAATATTCAAATAAATATCTATAAAAATTAATAAACACTTAATTAAGGCCAGTTTTAGCATCGCAAGCAACGCCGCTTATATAGTATATGCACCCTATAGGGTATACTTCTGCCTCGACTCCGCGACGAGCAGCTTTGCTGTTTGATATTTGAGATTTGAAGAAAAAAAAGCTCTTATAAAATTCGGTGCGCTTGTGATACGAGCGCAGTCGCAAAACGGCAATCGCAACGCTTGGACGTGTCGCGAACAGCACGAAAAAAACAAAAACAAAACAACAACAAAATAAGATAAAGCGAATTCGTATAGCCCGCTGAATGTGCCTCAACGTAAGCTAATGCCAGGGGAAAACCTCTAAATGCTAAAACGTTAACAGCCAACCAGCAATCGCTAGCCGCTAACCGCTAACAAATTGGCCAGCAAAACAAAAGACTTAGGCAACGAACGCGAATGCATTTCTCGTCTGCGGCATGGGGCACGGTCCTCAACGGTTAAAGTGGCAATTGGCATGCGTCTCTGTGTTAAAGTGTGCAGTGCGGTGGATTGTGCATTTGAATCGAAATCGCCACAGTGTGTGTGCGGCTCAGTGTGCGAGCCATAGCCAAACTCCCAGCGACTCTCACCATATCCGTATTGCATTCTACAAGAGTCGCGGATATCGATTGCAACAAATGTCTATGTGTATATCTAAATAGATACGTATATGCAATTAAGCTATCCATAGCCAAGGGTATGCTGTTGGCCAATAGCCTTGTTTAGCAATTGGCCAAAAGTGCACACCGGCTGCCGTGCTGCACTTCTTGCGTGGCCAAAACAGAGAGAACTCTGTTAATTAAGTTGGCCAGCAACGCGTGTTGTTTGCTTTTGCCTTTGCTTTTGCTTTTGCCAATCGATCACCACCGCCAAGTGTGAATCGAGATCGTGTTGGCATCCAAACTTGGCTATATCATACTGGGTGCATGTGTGTGTGTGTGTGAAACAGTTATATCAGATAATACAGTATATGCAATATAGAATGTGGAATCTAATAGAATTATTGCTTAAGAAAATTCTGCAAGGGCATACACATTCACAGAGAAATATATATCTATGTTTATGTGCTATATATCATATATATATACTCTTCATTTCATATATATGTATGTATATATTTTCTATATACTTTCAATATATAGCCATGTCTCTCTATATATATTCTAAATCTGCACAATCAATTACTCCACTTACTCATCTGTTATTATTGCCTGGCTAAACTGGTTTCCATGACATTATCTTATTAGCTGCTATATATAATATAAAATAATTATATTGTTTATGTTGTTATTATATTATAATATAATTAATGTTATATATCAGCATGACAAACTGGTTGTATTTGATTCTATAAGCCCAATCGTAAACCAAACCAGTTGCTCAGAGAAATTTGATGATCTAGATTATATAGCTTTTTGAAAAAGATGCAGCAAAATATTAAATTATTAATTAATAATTAGTTAATAATAGCCGAAATAAATTGCTGAAGATCAAGTTTAGTTCATTAAACTCGAGCTTGAGACAAACTAGATTTTTGGTCAAATATATTATTTAGCTTACTGATGATGCAGTAAACATATAGATTGAATGCTTAAAAATGATCCATGACTATAACTTCTAGAGCTTTATAATATTTACGATCTGTGAAATAATATTTTGCATTCTTTATATAATATTTTATAAAATATAATCAGTCTTTAGTAGCTATTGTAATAGTGCAATCAACATATCCAAGTTGAGATCATTATATTTTGGTAGTTCTCTTACTAGATCAAGCACCTCTTTTGTGAGCTATGCAGATGCTGTCTCAGATCTTCAAGAAATCAAGTAGGCTTATTGAATCACAAGACTTACAAATCATAAATTGAGTATCCAATGTGGCAGTCCTTGTTAGAAATACCCCAGAAATACCTTTTATACACATTCTGTGTAAAGTGAGAGTTCTGGAAAACTCATTTATAAACTAATCTCATTTATCTCCTCAATCTCCCCAATAAACATCTCATATATCTATATCTTTATGGTTTAATATATGCTAAAGCAACTCAAAGCAAAGCTGAACTAAAAACACAAATTTTCATTTGAAACTTTCATCAAATGCAATATACATATACATACATACATATGAGTTATACACCGTCTTTTATATCTACCATAAGACTAGCGTTTACATTTACGGCTCTGCTCGGTTTATGAGGAAGCAGTGAAGCTCAGCTTCATCACGTTTGGCCTCTGAGCTCAACTTTGTGGCTGGCAATTTTTATTGCAATCACGTGTTAATTTGGTAACGATGGCGCTTCCGTGCGACCCTTAATTAGATCAAATTCAAAACTTGATTAAAAACTGAGGAGATATAGAGAGAAACAAAAAAACAAGTGATTCACATTTATGTTCTCACATGGCGCTATATGCATATAGAATGCTCCGGTTGCAGCAATTAAACACTTTGCCACATTGTCTGCCACAGCTATCTGCATGTCTGTGCCATTGTGCAACGCGTGAGAATGTCTACAGATAAGACAAGAGTGAGTGGGGGGGAGTATAAGAGGGGCAGAGGGAGCTCAACTCTAGTTAGCTGTCGAGTGGCAAGTGCTGCAAGAAATAGTTGAACTCAATTTGGTCTCTGTCTCTGTGACTCTGTGTGTCTTGGGCTAACAAGCTGCGACGCTCGGGAATAAGCCTACATTACATATACTCGTATATAAATTTATAACTTATTTATCGAATGTGTGTTAGGAGTTCCGGCAGTAAAGTATTGTAGCCATTATTGAAAGTATAAATGCAATATTTGATCCCTCCTCTCTCTCTCTCTCCCTCTCTCCCTCTGTCTTGGCCTTTACGCGCTCGCTGTTTAGCTGGCGGGCTTATACAAGATTATAACTATAACGAATGCCGGTTACGAGTTCAGCAAAACGAGTTGCGATGAATTTTATTTTATTTTTCATAACAATCAAACAATTTACAAATTTTAAAATGAAAAGTTCAGACATGCAACACATGAATTATGCCATTTATTGTTGTAGAAGAGACAGCAGAGACAGCCGCGACAGCCGAGACCTATGCGCATTGTAAGCCCTTTCGCTTTTATGGCGCTATCTTGTTAATCGGCTGTCATCAAAATCCCCCGAAGGCCAACTCTTGACAGCAGGCCTAATTTGCCGTCCAATGTCAGGCGGTACGACGATTATTATGACTTATTTTATTTACAACATGAAATTGTTCGCATTTCCGTTTTACATTGCATAATTCTTAATTATATAAAAAAAAAAATAGAGTAGAAATTTTCTTTTTTTTTTTCATTAACTGTTGACATTTTTTACATAATTTATATCAAGTTTTCGCACGAGACAGTTTTAAACTAGTTTTGATTAGCTTATCTTCGGATAGCGCCAAGCGTAACGCAATTACCCAAAAGAAAGTGAAAACTAGAAAAATTACCAAAATATTATAAGCATGTTGTGTGTGTGCGTGTGTGTGCGCGTGTGTGCGTGTGGGCTAGACGACTACAGTTAGCCATAAATCAAGTATATGTATAATTGATTAGGTGAAACGAAAAATAAAACTTACGTTTGTCAATTTGATAAAGCTACGCCTTTAGTTTAGCTGCCAAGCCAGAGAGCGCCTAGCAAAACGAACTGTCAGTAAAAATTTATGCTCAACTCTGGCGCATGCTATGCACGTTATGTGCGAGGGTCGACTCCAAACTTTTAATGGCCAGCAGGTGTTGCTTTGCCTTATATTGCGTGTGAATTTCTGAATGGGCATATTGAGTTATTGAGTGTGGCTAATGATGATTGGCTGGCCATTAGCTTGCCAACAGAGCTCTGTTTATATTTGGAGAGAAAGAGCTTGAAAAAGAGAAAAAAAAAAGCTAGCTAATAGAGCTAGTATTTCATGTCTATTGCTGTTCTTCTCTTTTTGCCTTGCCTCTGAATGGATAACAACTGTATAGCAGCAGACAAATTTAATGCTATTCTTGATTTGAATTATCATAATTCAGATAACATCTCCATTATTTGAAATATGTTTATATATATGCATATACATAATATATTGTGCTAGCCGCATATCATTGACCAATAAAATCATATCAATCAAAGTTTCTATGCTCAGTTTTGGCCAACAGTAAACTGGTTTATGTAGTTAAAAGAGCATCAATCAATGCGTGACATCTATCAATTGCTGTTGCACTCGACCGAAACTCACAAGAAAAACGTTCAAAGTAATTGCAAGCAAATATTGCTGTCAAGCGCCGCAGGATCTCGCGAAGGTCTCTACAGATGTGGTGTTGCAGTGGCTCGACATATGCGTATATGAAATGTCATGGGAATTGCTATGGGAACTCAAGAGCTGTAGAAATACATTCACCTGATATAAATTCTACGATAAAACCAATTTAAATATGATCGCAAGTTTTCCCACCAACCTAAAAATATAAGCCACAACCCTCGTAGTATACCGCTTATGCATATGAAATAGAGCACTCTATGTATGTGTGTGTCTAATATACATTATATATATATATATTTCACCTCAGCAACAACTGCTCAATCTTAATCATAGAGCTCCGTCTTGATCGCAATCACAGCTGCGCATGCGAGACCAGCTATTAACAAGGCTAAGCAATAGACAAGCCCCATTTGAATACAATATCTTGACAACTTCAATTGTAATCTGCAATGCCCGCAATTGGCTACATATACTATATAATATAATAATATATAAAAATGTTAACAAAGGGCAAGAAATGACTTGGCATATATTATATGATTTATACAATACAATCCTGAGTAATCCAGTAAGCTCTACTTCATGTATTGAATGGGTTTATTGAAATTGAAATTAGCATTGGCTATGCATCGATTTGAATTGGATTTAATTAAGTCTCTGATAGATGGCATTCATCTGGCAAACTTTCAATGAGAACAAGCGACAGCTGCACTATACTATGCAGGCTATACTATCCAGTCTAAGCCATCTGGCTATATCCATGCAGCTCAACACATTCCAAATGACAATTCAGAGTGTAATTGTTTATTAAACATGTCTGTTACAGGCAGAGGAAGGCGTGGCTGGCCCTGTAAATACTCAAGATAGTCAAGATAGCAAGCTTGGTTTATACATACATATGTATATGGTTCGTCATATAAATGTAGGGATTCCGTAACTCACAAAAGCCATTTACATATGTGAAACTCTATATATGAATATGTATATATATACTTTTGTATAGTATAGACTCCATATACATATATATATATGTATATATTTGTTTATATGTTCAATGAACAAAATACAGAGAAAATTCTCTGGATAGCACTCAAATGGAAGAGTTGTTTTTATGTTGCCCCTGTTGGGACCACAATGTACCAATTGGCCTATGTCAAATCCACATTATTAAACTAAGTAAACTAAGTCTATCTATCAGTTTGTAAGTCTATCTATCTACAAATTAATAGATAGACTTAGTTTACTCACAAGATACTACAAATTTGAATTTGAAGAAAAAAACAACATTTTTTACTGACAAAGAATATTATCCTAAAATAGAAAGAATTTTGCTTTGAGCTAGTGGCGACAAAATCGCACTTAATTTTAATTTGCAATCACTTAAAAAAATTGCCTAACTAATTATAGAAATATATACATATTTTTTCTTGGAAAAAAAATTATTTTTATTTTATTCGCTTATATAAATTTATCGTCTGCTCAGAAATCACTTTTCAATTAAAAATACTTGATAAAAGCCTCACCAAGTATTTACATAAATTAAATAATCTTTTTTAACGCGCTTCAATTTCATATTAATTGATTACAAATGATTGCGAAATCAATAATTATTTGTTAACTCTTAACGTAGATTTGGCGTTGATGGGCATATTAAATGATTGATTTATTGAAATTTCCAGCGTGAATCATTTAATAGTTTCTTTATTGGCCACATCGAATTGGCTAAAATCAATTGAATTGCAAGTGTATTCACGTTGTTTATGGCTAATTATTTGAGTTTTTTATTTAAATGTTTGTTTTCCCCTCATTTAGCCGAGATTCGCCATGCAACGGATTCTGCTTGCCACCGTCCTCTGCTGGCTGCTCTGCCAGCTGCCTGGAGGCGCCCAGTCATCGGGCCTGCAGGTGATGAAGCAATGGAAGCTGCTGCGTTACAACTTTCCCAAGCAAATGCGGGCCGGCGATACGAACTTTTATAATCCGGAAAATGTGCTCATCACGGGCCTAGCCGTCACGCCTGATCGCATTTTTGTGGCCACGCCGAAACTGTTCTCGGGCGTGCCATCGACGGTCAGCTGGGTGCCAAAGGATAAGATCGGGGACTCACCCACGCTCCAGGCATTCCCCGACTGGTCCTTCTCGAACACAGCGCGCACGAACTTCAACTGCAGCGATTTGATTCTCACCTCGGTCTATCGACTGCGCATCGACTCCTGCAATCGGCTGTGGATGCTCGACGCGGGCATCTCGCGCTCCCTGGAGGACTACGAGTCCACCTGCCCGCCCAAGATACTCGTTGTCGACCTGAACACGGATCGCGTCGTGCGTCGCATTGACTTCCCGCCCGAAGTGCTGCGCGGTGAGACCCTGTTCACCAACATGGTCATCGATGAGACGACGGCCACGTCCTGTGACGATGTGTTCATCTACATAACGGATACCGTTGAGCCGGGCATTATTGTGTACGACAGCGGCAAGGATGTCACCTGGCGTGTCTCGCATCCAGGTACCGAATATAATTAAAGATTCAAGTCTGAACTTGTCTTACACGTATGTCAATCGTAGCCATGTACCCGGATCCGGACTTTGCGCAATCCGAGATACTCAACGATCGCTTTGTGCTGATGGACGGCGTTGTGGGTCTGACATTCGATGAGAAGAAGGGCATCGTTTACTTCCAGCCACTGGCCACAGATCGGTAAGACTTGAGTCCATTTAGGTATATGCAATCTCTATATGTCTGTATAATCCCATCTCCCATCCAGCGTCTTCTCGGTGCACAAGGACGTGCTGCGCAGTGGACCGCTGCCCAACGGCCAAATGCTGGATGTCAAGCTGGTGGGCAAGAAGTCGTCGCAGGGCATTGGCCTGGCAGTGTCCCCCTATGATAGCAGCCTGATCTTTAGTCCGCTCACCGAGACGGCCATTGCCTCCTGGAATCCGGCGACCAATCAGCAAGCTGTCTTGGCCCAAGATGTCGACCGGCTGCAGTTTGTGGCGGACCTGACCACGACACGAGCAGAGCCGGGCGTCATCTATGCCATATCCTCGAAGTTCCATCGCTTCTTCCTCAAGAACCTCAATCCGAACGAGTATAATAATCGCATCCTACGCATCGAACTGCCGCAGGTCAAGGGCAAAACTGTCAAGAGTCCCTTGCTAGGCCATTCCCTGCCGCTGCCCACAGCCCCAGCGCACAATAGCCTGCTCCACTACAGCCTGTACAATGCTCCAGCGCACACGAACATCCACGTGCACTCGCAGGCGAATACGAATGCGCTGCAGACGTACTTTACGAGTCCGGCCTTCGGCACGCCCCTGACCACCAAGACGCCGTACAAGTTCGAGAACACGGGCTTTGTCAACTATGGACTACGCAATCCATTCACGGCGCTCAATCAGGGCGAGGCCTTTCCGCCCAGCAAGGCGACACGTGACAACTATCAGCGCTCCTATCTGGACACCCTGGTGAGCAGCCCCGTGACCACGCCTGCAGCTGCGCCCACGCCCTACCCTCAAAGCCTACGCCACAGTGGCTTCTACTATCCCTAAACGGATTATTTTGTATTTGTATATTCTCTTGTATTTCTGTAAATATTTTGTTTAATTTATTTTAATTTTTGTTTACGCCTCTCTTTTGATTTGTTTGTAAATATTTTATGATGTTCTATAATAATTGGTTTTTAATTCAAGAACATGTCCTCTTCATGTCAATGAACAAATATACACACACATATATAAATACATAAAGAAGTTACAAATTTGATTGATTGACTAATTTTATTGACTGAGTGCGTCGAGAAAGAAAGGCCTGAGAGAAGTTAGATGAGCTAGAGAGGGTCGCTTAAGTTCTCTCTATGTATGCATCAGTAATACTTGGTGTCTCTATATAAGTAAACCGAAGCAAGAATGCTTGTAGCAGCAGAGAGTGTTCCCATTGGTCACTTAAAGCTCGGCTGAGCGCAATTTAGTTTTTGAGTGAAAGTCGCCCTATATAAAGGGCAACAGTTGTAGCATTTCCTCAGTCGCCCTGGTGCAGGTCAGTCGAGCAGTGCAGTAGAGTGAAGTAGAGTGCGTGATTATTCAGCATTAAAGAGGAAATACTTGGAGGAAATATTGGGAATAAATGCTTAGAAGACATATATAGAAGAAATACTGAGAAGAAATACTTAGAGGAGATACTTAATGCCATTTTTACAGGAAATAGTTAAAGAAAATAGTTAGAGGGAATACATGGAATAAATACTTAGCAGACATATTTGGAGCACATATTTAGGAAACATACTTACAGAAATACTTACAGGAAATACTTAAGTGAAATGTTTAAATGTTTATTTGGGCGCCATACTTAGAAGAAAAACTTACAGGAAGAAATAAATACAGGAAATACTTGGACAAAATACTTTAAGGGAATACATGATATAAATACTTAGCAGACATATTTGGAGCACATATTTGTGAAACCTCATAATTAGCAGAAATACTTACATATTTGGGAGGCATACTTGAAAAACGTATAGGAAGAAATAAATAGAGGAAATACTTTAATGAAATGTTTAAAGACAATACTTAGAGAAATACTAGAATGAATTCTTATAGAAAATATATAGAAAAGTTACACTATTTATTTTTCTACAATTTCATACATTCTTAGGACACTAATATATTAATATACTACCCTGAAAGTTGAGTAATTGTCCTAAGAAAGTATGAAATTTTGTAGAAAAATAAAAAGTGTAATCCTTCTATGAATACTTTCTCGCTTAGCTTAAAGATTCATATCGCATATTAAATCTAATAATGGTATAATTACAAACTAATTAAAGCATTTTGTAAGCATATATAAAACAGATTTTAATACAAAGTTAGATTTCAGTATGAAGCCAATTTGTAGATAGTTATGAATGTCAAAGAAGTTGATTGGCCGAAACACGACTTTGACATTTGATTCATAGTATTTAACTACAATTAATTTGACTATCTAAAAACCTTTTCAATTTTGCTGGTAATTGAATATTTGACTATATATCTGACTAACAGCTGCCAGCTGAAGTCATAATAAATTGATTAAACAAATTTTTAATTACATAATTAAATTACAGTTTCTGACAAGTTGAACTCGGGCGCTCTCAAAGCCGACTTTAATGAGCCGTAAAACGACGACGGCTTAACCAGTTCTCAAATGAAATTGTGTTTTTTATATTTTGTTTGTTTCTATCTTGGGCAACGCTTTCAGGCGATTTCTCGCTTATGGTGGCTCGGTTCTGCTTGGCTAATCTGAACTTAAGTTTCATTTGGTTTTGGTCTTTGGCTCGACTTAATTGATACAAAATAAGTGCAAAAAATGCAGCCGATTCGTAAATTGATTGATCGACTAGGCCATAATTTTAAACGTTTCCAAAACTTTAATGACATTAAATTCCAAAGAGTTGCTGCAAGAGAAATAAAAATTGTTAATTTGCTTTGAGGCAACTTCCGCTCTCTTCGAGCCTTAAACTGGTTGAGAATCGCAAGCATTCAGCTTCAGCTTCATTCATGCGTGCAAAGTCCGCTTTATGTGCATAGCTGAAAGTTCATTCAAATTTCAAAAATTTCTTTTTAAAGCACTTGCAGCCTGAGCTGTAAACATCAAAGAAAACAATTAAGATGGACTAAGTTTTTGGCTGTTTGACTAGTAGATACTCTGTAAGCAAATGATAAAAAGAAAAATATTAGAAATTATGGAACAACTTTTTAATCTTTGCTTTAAAGTGTTTGCCAAAAATATTTTAATGAATATTTAAATAAATACTTTCTATTCTGCCAACCTCTTTTAATACCCTCGCACAGACCACATTTGTTTGCTATTGCTTAAGCTGCAGCTACAAGTGCCACTTTCACTGTTTACAGGGTATACACAAATTTGTGTACTCCTTGCGAAATGGAATGTAAGTGGCATGAAAACATGGAATTAAACACGCTGATACAGAAATGAAAACATGTGATGGCAAACGAAATTCCGGCGCGTGGAAAAAGCAAGTTCACTGACGACGATCCCAAATACCCGAAGATCGACCAACTGCAGCCGGTTTGGCTTTGATGGCTTTGGAGTGTGTTGGCTCAGAAGTGGTTAAGCCTACACTCAAATTGCGGGTTGACAGCGTTTTCCGGCAGACAGCGGGCGAGCGGGCGAGCGAGCGCGGGAGTGAGCGAGAGGCAGATCAATTAACATGCTGTGAGCCAAGGAGGCTGGATGCAGGTGGCATGAAGTGTGCGTGTTCTATGCGTCTATGTAAACAGAAAGAGAAAAGGTGTCCATAAATCTCACAAGTATTTAACGGCAATAAACTCGACGTGCATGAGTGTGAGCGTGTGTGTGTGTGTGTGTACCTGTGATAGGGCTCTCGACTGTTTTGCCCCTTTTAGGGTTTGTTAACACTAGCCAGGCCAACATGGGCCCTACCTGCGGCTGCACCTCAGTGTTGCAGCATCGCCTGAGCAGCTAAGACGAGATTTTCATTTCTGCTTTACGAGCTCTTCAAATGTTTCGTGTCAGCATTGTCCTGTTGGCAGTGGGCCTAGTCCTAGTTCTGGCCAATGCGAGTGCCCAACAGTTGCGCATCAAGCAGCTGCACACGCTGCACAAGTGGAGCAATCTGAGCCTGGGACAGGATGAGGGCAGCAATAGCCACTTCCTGCCCGTCGATCTGGACATTGAGTATGGCGACGAGGGGCGTCATCGTACATTTCTGACCATACCACGCCTGAGCACGGGCACGCCATTTACGCTGGCCACCGTGGCAGCGGCTGATAACAAAGTGCTTGAGAATCCCCGCCTGGAGCCCTATCCCAGCCTGGAATGGCATCAGTCAGCGAACAACTGTTCGGGCATCACTTCGGCCATCAGGACTTATGTGAGTTGAGCCTAAGACCTGAGCTTAGACGTTTTTTAACATCTATTCCGCCTGCAGATTGATGAGTGCTGGCGCCTTTGGGTTGTGGATTCGGGTCAAGTGAACTCCTTGCAGCTGTGCGCTCCACAAATCTTGATATTCGATCTGGTCAAAGATGCTCTGGTGCAGCGTACCATGCTGGCCCCGCACATGTACACGCCCAGTGTATCGATTTTTACGGCGATGGTCGTGGATCTGGCTGAGAGCAAATGCTTGGGTGGCAGGGCTTATATAGCGGACGCCTGGGGCTATGGCCTGATTGTCTTTGATGCGCTCACCGACAAATCCTGGCGCATCGAGCACGAGTCCATGCAGCCGTCCTTGGGAGTGCGTCGATTTGGCAACGCCCACGCTGGCATTTTCACAGTGAGCTTGAGTCCACGCCATGCAGCAGGTTGTCTCATTCACTTCATCGTGAAAACATATTTTTACAATGGCTTTCCCTTTAATTTCAGAGCGCTTTTTGTACTTCCATACACTGAATAGCTTCTATGAGATAGCCCTTCCCTTGCACGTGGTCAACAATGAGAGCATCTGGCGGCAGCAGCCCTCGAGCAAGGCGATCAGCAAGCATTTTCGCGTCCTGGGCACGCGTGGCACCCAGTGCGAATCGGAGGTAATGGACAGTGGCGGGAATCTCTACTGCAGCCTCATCAGCCTGGGTGCTTTGATCAGCTGGAACGAGCATTCGAATTACACTGCAGACGATATACGCGCAGTGGCCTACAATCCGCTGCAGCTTAAATTTGTAACTGGCCTCAAAATCAATCTGAACTCAAAGGGAGAGAATGAACTGTGGGCACTGAGTAGTGAGCCGAATCTTTTTGTGGGCGGTTCCTTGAAAGAAGACGCGATTAAGTTTCAAATTGTTGGCTGTCGTACAGCTGACTTACTGGCAAATAGACCATGCACAGTGGGCGCCGCGCAGTTGTAACTACCTCTAATAATATGTATTAGTTTTAAACTTAATAAATTTACTCTTTGATTCCAAATCACATTTTAAATTTCAACTAAATTTTCGTTTGCACGCATTAGCTGCTTGTCACGACACGCAGTCAGCTGTTTGTGGCGAAGTGAATAACGATTTCACTGCTATCGATTTATCGGTCATCACTAGGCCGGTCGCTTGTTTACGTGTTGCATTAGAGGCGTGTTGATTATTTGGAATTCCTATATTTGTATTAATAATTAGCGTTAAACATGACAAATCTTCAGCGTTGGCTATTCTATGCAACGCTCTTCGCGGTGCCTTACCTGAGCATTGTATTGGGAACAGTGCAAACATCATTTACAACCAAATATTTGCTACATATTCAGCTGCTACCGCTTGTTCTGCTAGTTCTATTTGGTGTAAGTTTCAAAGAGAATGCCTGGCATACTTCTGGTTAACCCAACATTATTTACCTTTAGATATATTCCGCATGGATTGTGCTGTATCGCACTTTCACATTTAACGACTGCCCGTTGGCTGCAAAGGAATTGCAATTGGAGATATTGGAGGCGCGTAAAGATTTGATTGCAAAGGGATTCAAGTTTCGCGATTGATGCCACAGAGAATGTTTTTAATTAAACTGACATCTGCATGTACATACATTTATAGCTGAAAACATTTATTGTAATCTGTAATTCCATTTAATATAAAGAGAAATTCGGTGTGTAAGTCAAACTTTTATCCCCTGAGATCTGCGTGCAGCATGAACGCAGTACATGATTCAATTCCCATTCGAATTGAGCCCAACACGATCCAATTAGCTGCGCTATGCTAATTAGCATTTTCCACAGAGAGCGCCAATGCTGATGTGCCTTTAACAAGAGAGACACAAAGCTCCCCTCTAATTGAATTACGGTGCTTTTTAGTGCAGTTCTACTAAGCTTTGGACCTATGCATTAGCTGCGTACGATCTGTGAACTGTAATATGCATGCACACATATGCATGTACACACATATACTTCTATAGGACCAAGCCCAACTCTAATTACGTATGCATGTGAGCGTTCGCTCTCGCGCTCAGACTGGAAAGCCGTGAAGCCGCTGTTGTTACTGTCCCAACCAAGAGGCGAAGCGATGAAACAGTTCACGCTTAGACGTCAGCACGTTCACAACAACTAGCGCTTTAATTGTGTTCGTGTCAGCATAACATAAATCGTTAACCGTCAGAAAACGAAAATAAAAAGAAATCAAGAAGCATGACTCACAAGATTATATTATTGGCCTGCCTGGCTGTTTCTGTGTGCAGCGCCGCTAAGGTAAGTCTTACATAATCACAGCAAAACTTACACACTATCAAATTAAAATGCAAGCAATGAAATTCGCGATTTCAACAAAATCAATGTACTGGGTCAGGGTCGACCGTCTTAAATAAAAGAAAAATCAAAAAGAAGCAGCCTCGCGCCCATTTCAAACACAGCAACAAGTGGCGCGCCCTATAAAAATGGGTTGAATGAACTGATGATGGAAAATGCTGCAGCTGGAAAATATTTAATTCACATGCGTATATACATACATACATGCATAAATAATTGTATAAATTCATTTTCTCTGTTGTTTTTGTTTTGAGAGCCAAAACCGGTTCTTAATGCCGACCAGTTTCCATTTCATTGTATTTAAATGTGTGTGTGTGTGTGTGTGAGTGTAATGCATGCGGGGACCGGTGCTGTCTGCTTGCCCACCGGCCACTCTTGGAAGCTCCTTTCCAGACAACCTGTTGTTACTATTGCTGCTGCTGCTGCTGCTGCTGTTCACAAGAATGGAACTCATAACAGTTCTACTGATGAGCTTCCAGTATAGACAGCGCTGACTTTGGCACTTATGAGAACTTCTGTCTGGCAAAAAAAAAAAAAAAAAAAAAAAAAACAACAAATTGAACACAATGGAATTATACGCAAATTTTGTTTGCTGAAAACAGAGTTGTAGTATCTATTTGTGCATGTGTATGTGCGGCTGCGCTGGCATTTTTAAATAAACATTTTATTTGAAGCGCATCATTTGTCGACTTAGTCACGACAAGTTGTAATTTGCCTCATGCAAAATTTCGCAATTTAAAGTTAAAAAATTTATTATTAGGTTCACAAAGATTATGGATAATATATATAAATTATATGAGATTGTATACTCATTTGTTTTTATCAAATAGCAACCTCTATTGAAATTTAAAAAAGTAAAATATGGCAAACTGTGGAGCTATATGTTAAGTAGACATAAAAACCAGATGTTGGGAATAGAAAGAAAAATATAATTAACAAAAATATTTGCCATACATATATTAATATATGTATGTATTTATGTATATGTATATATGCATACAATTGCGTGCAGAGACTTGAACTTCAAATTTTGCAGAGAATTAACGTACATGCATATGTATATATACCATTTCATTTTATTGATATATAGTATATACATACATACATAAATATTGTACTTGCTGATAGATAGATAAATAAAAATTATATAAGAAAATTTTGTCAAGCATTATTTTTATTTTTATTTATATATGTATATTTTCATATACATAAATATATTTATTTTCACATATTACTTGATAATTAAATTATTTAAATCAAATTATTTTATTTTACACATGTGCATGTATATGTACAAATATGTGTGTATTTGTATATATGTATATAGATAATCACGAGATATTTTTAGCAGTCTGGCAACGCGATGATCTTAATTGCAGCTTTATTTAGTATGGTTAAAGTATATAGAAAAATTTGTTTTGAAAATATAAAGACTATAAATTTGGCCATTTATGATATACTCTTTCATAGAGAACAAATGAAGCCTAGCTTTTTTTTTTTGTGTTTATACCCTGAAACCATTGTTTGCTTTTGTTCGAGTCACAGAATTCAATTTTTGGCTGTGCTCAGTCAAACGAAACTGTTTTGCATTTGCAGTAGAAATGCAAATTGCCAGGCACAAAATATGGACATCACATTATGAAGCATGTGCATTATACGACATACCCACACACATATATATGTATATACGTCTGACTCACACCTGTATTGCATTGTTTACCAGGTGCCCGTTGCCGTTTACTATGAGTCCCTGTGCCCGGACAGCGCCAAGTTTATTACGGAGCAACTGTATCCGGCGATGAAGAGCGAGCTGCGTGACCACGTCGAACTGACATTTGTGCCCTTTGGCAAGTCCCAGGTGAGTCAATGGAACAATGCCTCATTTGTCACACTGGCACACCAACTAACTGAAACTCTGCATTTTTCATTTGCATTTCCCACGCAGTTTACCACACAAGGCTCGGAGGTGACCTTCACCTGCCACCACGGCCCCAACGAGTGCTACGGCAACAAGGTGCATGCCTGCGCCATTGAGCACATTCAGGCCAATTCCTATCAGGTGGAGTACACCCGCGAATCGCTAACGCTTGACTTTATCAACTGCCTGATGCGCGCCGGCAAGAACTTCCCCGACAATGTGTACCCCGGCCAGCGTTGCGCTACGGAAAACCATGTCAACAACTGGGAGAACATCAAGACCTGTGCCAACACCACCGATGGCAGCATCCTGCTGCGCAAGGCTGGCGAGACCACGCAGCGACTGAAGGAGCCGCTGACCAGTGTGCCCACCATCCTGTTCAATGAGGTAGGCCCCGGCTAGCCGCAGGCTCCCAAATCATATCAGCGACTAAAATTGATTCTCCTTTTGACCTATCGCAGCAATTCGACAAGAAAGTCAATGAGCGCGCCCAGGTCAACTTTGCCGGCACGCTCTGCAAATATGTGTCGGCGCCCCAGCCCCGCATCTGTGCCCAGCACAACGGCGCCATGGGTCTCGCTGGCGCTGGCTCCCTTCTCAGCGCCATTTTGGGCATCTGGTTCATGCGTCAGCTTTTCAACTAAGTGCTCGACATGAATATCTAATTTGAATCTCCGCAATTTGTATATTACTTTATTATTTTACATCCCAACTTAAAATCCGTCCGCAGTTAGCTCTAGCATTTACACAAAACTTTATCAAATAATATTACAATTGGAGCTTTAACAAATTAAAGATTTATGTATTTTAAACTGTATTTTGATTGTGTTTATCTATCAATGTGCTGAAAATCTATTAAATTGTAGCTATGAAAATTCAGTGATGAATTTTTACTTGGAGTTTCTATATGAAGTCGACGATTGTTTAATAATTTAGTTTTATATGACTTCATCTGCCGCCCTGATTAACTTTATTAATAGTATTTCAAGTTTTTATTTAACAAGGTTTCATTCTTAAAATTTGTATTTTCCATTTTTGAGAGTTGAGTAGTCGCGTTGTAGTAGCTTGATGAATCATTTAATAGAGGCAGCTGGCAGTTAACGTAACGCTAAGCTGATATTCTAAGAAAAATAATATACAAATTCTCAATTATTTTTTCATATAATAGTTATTTATTTACATATTTCTTACACTTAGAATTTCTTTGAAATATCTATAAAGTATTTATTGTTTTTATATTTTCTTTAATTTATTATGAATTTTTTTAAAATGAAAACTAATAATATGATTATAAATTTGATATGATTCGTGCCGCTTTCGAGAATTTCTTTCAATCATAAAACTATTTTTTAACCTGGCCTGAACCAAATGAAATTGAGAGATCAGGATATAAAGGGTTTATTATGAATTTATGAATTTAATCATTATTATTATTTTTTTTTATAAGTCTTTAGCATCTATACAGACTTTCTTTGAACTTTAAATTGTAATAGATCTTATGTGTGTCCTTGTATGATTCGAAGTCCATATGCTCTTTTTAGATGATGGCCGAGCTGATAAAAGCTAAGCTAAAAAAATAGAGTTTCTGTCCTTTTTTGGCAATATAATACTAGATGAAGTGAGGTGTTCGATTATCTCTCTCTATCTCACTCTCGCTCTCTCTCTCTCTGGTGTGATGATGAAGTGAGGTGTTCGATTATTTCTCTCTATCTCACTCTCACTCTGCTCTCTCTCTCTCTCTTTCTCTCCCTAAAGAAATTCTCACTAATCAAATAAAGTGTTATTAATATGACGTGCTCCTTCACCCCATATCTGTATATTTATGTATATATAATTAATATACGCTTAGATTTGTTTATTAGTAAACTAGGTAGCCCTACGGAAATGCACAATAAGCCATTTTCTATGAATATTGATAGAGAGGAGGGCTCCATATGTATGTATGTATGTATGTATATGCAGGGGCGTAGCACCAGCTACTGTTTGATGTCAAATATTTTGATCTGCGCTGTGTTTGGGGGCAGCAGCAACAGCAGTGGCAACAGCTGCTTATCGACGTAATTTTTCTACAGGCGATAAGCCGTTTGGCTTTAGCAACAATTGAAAATAATTGTTGTAAACAAGTCAAGCTACATATATGTATATCAATATATACATGCATAGGTACATATATATGTAGGTATTCATAAATTGATGTACATATATGTAAAGTGAATCAAAGGCAATTTAATTGAATTAACATCAAGACAGCCCACGCGGCAGCAGTTTGGCAAAGTTAAGAAAGTTATCTACGGGTTAGACGTCATTCTCGCGTATACATATATATATATCATATATCAATTGATTGCATATATATGTACATATATATAAATCTGTGCCCATTGCTAATTCGAAATAGACGCAGCGCGGCTGCTCTTTAGCCCCTATCACGGGGCATGCCTATGGTCCCGGACTTTATTTTTGGGCGTTCAAATGGTTGCAGCACCCACGCAGAACTAGTGGCATCCAAAGCCATTGCATACAGCCAGGCGGCGGTTGGCAACGCTTCGTGTGTCACTCGGCTAAGCGCGCGCGTCTGATTGGCTGCGAGGCAGCGACACTCACACCCACACACCTACACTGACAGACTCACACCCACACACCCACACACGCACACACAGAGCTGGGGCTCGTCCTGCGGTATAAAGCAGAGCCGTTTGCTCTTAACGGCATCAAACGAATTTTGGCTTTCAGTCGAGCGACATCAACACCAAAAACGCGCTAAAACCAAAAGAGTTCAAATTTATTGTTAACAATCCCAGTTAGACTGCAAAATAGGTTTTTAAAAATTTAATTAAACAAAAAAAAAAAAGGTGGCAACTCTGTGTTAGCAGATTTTGTGTGAAGTACAACTTTATACTCAAAAGTTCAAAGTAAAAAATTAAAATTAATAAATTGGTAAGTAAAATTTAAGAAACTTGGAAAGTTGTAGTAATATAAACTTAAAAAATTTGTTTATAAAAATATTTAATTTATGTCAAAAATATGTTTAGGTTCAGAAATATATTTAAAAAAAATCATATGCATTATATATTAGTTGATTGAATAATTAATTTATAATTTATGTTTCGCTTACTTAATGGGCAAACTTTACTCCGCCCTCACACACACACAAACACACATATATACACCCAATTTTGAGGAGACCCTTTGGTCATATTTTGTGGCCATGTTTATTTGTTCAATTTTAATTGATTCAAATTAGATTAGTGCGCATTTGAAGTTCCTTGTTGGCCGTTGATGCCGATGCTTAACTTCTCCCACTTGGCAGCTTTAATTAATTTTTTATAAGTCGCCACGGGCTGCACTCGTTGGCCAAAGTTCAAAGTTTATGAACGTGGCCCCTCGATTTACCAAGCCAAAACAGCTTCTGTCGAACAGCTGCATAAATGAAGACTCGAGACTTGAGAGTGCCTAAAACGGCGAGCATTACTATATAATTTGCTGTACCTTTTGCTGAAGCTCCTTGGCGTCCTGCCTGCAAACAGTTTAACTCGATTTATGCCCTGCAATTTGTTTACTTTGCATAGAGCTCTATTTAGTATGTATGTATATAGATACATGTATGCACATGCTCTTCGTGGAGTAAATTTGTTCAAGGTAAACTTAATTTTGTGAGTATCAAGGATTAGCTAAACTTTGGCAAATATTTTTCTGGATTATCAAAGAAAACTTTATAAGGTTCCAAGCAGTGAAAGAAAAGCATTTGTTTGGATAAACTTGTAGATTAATATACTTAACCATTAATTGTTTATGCTAACTCATAAGATATCTTAAATATCTTATATCAAAACAGGTTGAAGAATTTACAAGCCAGACCACTTAGAGAAAGTAATTTCCTGATAATGAGTCTACATGTTTACATAAATTTAAATAAATATATCTAAGCTTATATTGCAAATCAAGCTGAAGTATTAACAAGTGTGGCCTAACGTACCTTACGAATACCTCTAGGTGATATCTCAGATGCTGTTAGAGTTTGCTAAAGAATCGAAAAGTTACTATAAGAGTATATTATGCATTTCATTAATTAATTTTTTAGATAGAGCCAAAAAATATTTACTTAGGCCTTCACAAATTTATTTATATATGTATATATTTTTTATTAGCCTCACATGTTAAGTGTTTATAAGTTTTGATGATTCCACATATAATTCCCATACTTTTCGCTTTTCTAGTATTTATGTGCTTTTATTTATCTTCTCGATTGTAATTCGAAAATTAACATATTCTTAAAGAAATTCAATTTTAAATGTTGTGGAAATGTACGAAAATTTTCTTAAATGACTCAAAGCATTGATTTGGCCATTGTCAATCAGCAATAGTTTTATTATAAAGACTTTTTAAAGAACCAAGGAGATTTCAAAATATATATTAAATGATCGACTACAAGTAAGAAAGGGTAAATTGATTAGATTATATACTGCACTTCCTAAACGGGCGTAAAAACCGAATCAACTCCAAATATGAAGAGAAAAGAAATTGCATAAGAAAAGTTTAGGAAATTGCAAAGGCAAAAAGGACTATAAAAGAAAAAAAATAAAAATAAAAATAACGTGGTGTAAAATGATTGACAAATTGATAAGCTTCGTTAGGAAACACATTAGAATTACATAGAAAGCCAGCAAATTCAGCTTGAATCTTAAATCTTGACTCTATTGTTAGGCTAAGTAATATGAATTCGGAATGCATTTTAATTACTGCCTGAGTCTAATATCAAATTCAAAATACTATACTTCTTTAACTATTTATTTCACTTTTAGTGTCACTTCAGGTCGAGGTAAGTCTCAAGAGTTTCCGAGTTGCAGACCGCAAAAGAAAAGGGCAAATAGCTTGAATGGGCATCTAATTAACTTTCAATGTAGTAGTAGTAGCTGCTTATCGCAATCATCTTTTATGTCAGAGGCGAGTGTTTTGTTGTTTTATTCTAATCAGCTCGCGGGTTAGCTTGCTCTGAAGTCGGCTATCAGCTCGGCCTGAACGCGACTCGCAGCAGCTTAGCGGGCAGGCCTTTAAGCTCCAACCGTAACGCCATGCCACAGGCACGCTTTTAAAAGCTGCGCGGTTCTTAATAACAAACATAATATATATTATATAAATTTATAATGTATGTGTGTAAATTATCAGCTACCTGCTGATTAGGAAAAATTTCACACGGAACACAAAACATGGCTCAACGAATGCAACTGAACTTTGTCTTTGGGCAGATGGTAAACGCGTCCGTCGAGCGATTCTACTGAATCAGCACCTGGCTATATATATGTGTGAGCATGTGTGTGTGTGTGTGTGTGGAAAGTTTTGCGAAATTGATTTATATTAGGCAGAGCAACGGATATTATGTGTACTTTTGACAGTGCGGCAGCAGCAGGTCATTAAATCGTTATTAGCTGACAATCGGGTCTGGGAAAATTGATAAGCGAACGGCGTCAGGCGCCGACTGCAGAGGCTCCTCGTTGCTCATTTGCTGCGTCCCATTTGCTGGTTGACATATGACAGATTGATAAACAAAGTAATAACAATAATATTATTGTTATTCCAGCATGTTGTGGGTGGGAGTTGCTGTTGATTTTTACTGCAGACACTCACACGCGCGCACACGCACACACACACATACACTTATCTGTTATGAATGTTTAAATTTAATATAATTCAAAAATAAACCCCATCTCAAGCAAGTCTGCAAAGACTGACATGATTTTTAATTGCGATTAAAGCGACGCATTATGTGGCTTATCAATGAGCCAAGAGTCAAGCAATATACATATATATATACTATATACATACATATATATATTAATGGGATTATAAAGCTACAGCTGAACGCCTGAGCAGTCGCCGGGCAGCGCTTGAAAATGTGAAATCGTGAATTGAATACCGCTAGCAGCTGCTATTAACTTAGTCGAATGCTGTTTTACCAATAAAACCAAACCAAACCAAACCAAAACAACAATACTCAATATTAATTCAATAGAAAATTCCGTTAAAAAAAAATAAATACCCCACTTTATCTGTGATTATTCTATGAAAACGTACAAAGTTCCAAAGTAACAAATATATACATACTTATATTATCATATATATATCATACATATACATTTATAATATAGCAATTAAATTTCAATAAATATATTTTTAAAATCAACTAATCAGTGCGAGCTAAGGTGAGTTTTCGCAATATACATGTCGACACGCGACTTGCTGCGTTTTAGTGATATTAGAAATATATTCGGGTCCACATGTCGTATGATTGATGGCGAATGCTTCAAAATATATTGTAAAAGCCTTTCCATATAAATATATATTTATACGAAAATCGTGCAAATTCGAAATGACTTCATTTTATTCGACATTCAAAGCACGTAATAAACGCACATTTGCTTAAGTTGTCACACACACACACGCACACGCGCGCACTAATTGCCTGTATGTGGATGAAACATAAATCAAAGCTCAAAAGTTTTTGTGCCCCGGATTAAATACTTAGTAAATGCATGTGACTTGCCTGAGTGTGTGTGTGTGTGTGTGCATGAGTGTGTGTTTTGAACTGTGTGCGGTGCGTTTCTAATTAGTGCGGCATATCCGCAGGCCCTGCAGCCCATTGTCAGTGGCATCAACAGGTAGACGCACGTAACGCCCAAACGCCCAGAGAACTTTAAGCAGAACTAAGTGTTTTAATTGATGTTTGTATTGCTCTCTCACTCCCTCCCTCTCTCTCTCTCTCTCTCTCTTTATTGTAGTTAATATGAAATCCACAATTTCACTGCTGCTGGTTGTCATCTGCACCGTCGTTCTGGCCGCCCAACAGAGCCAGGCTAAAAGTGAGTATTGTCTTTTGTTTTATTTATTGAAAATATTGGCCAAGGTATGCGTAGATTGCTCTCACACAAGCCACTTTAGTTCTTCTTATGGCAATGCGCATTGAACAACAAACCTATAAATGCCCGACAGCCGGAAGTCCTTACACGCACACACACACCCACCCACCCATGCACACTCATACACACCTGTCCACACAGGTTATGGCTGGCAGCTGCAATTGTTACAGTTTAACTTTAACGGAAAACAAACAGCAGCTTCGGCGTCTGCACGTCGTTGACATCGTCGTCGGCGTTGCCATTGATATTGCTCCTTTGTGGCTTTGTTTATGCAGCTGCCGCCTCATCAAATTGCGGACGATTGGACAGGTGGGTAAAGGTGTGCAATAGAGACAGCTACAGCCACATGCACCTGCAACATTCTCTGCGCTCTACTTCATTATGCACGCATGTTTTCATAAATGAGCAATAGGGAGAGTTTATGCTTCCTGTATATGTATATTACTCTTTGATATAGATGGAAAATATTATGAGAGGAAAATAATCAAGCTGCAGAGCATAAAATATATATTATTATATATATAAAAATGTATATTAACTATAAAATTAATTTTTTTGTATAAGTGTATAAGTATAAATGCAATAAATTAATTTTATACTACTTTAAGTAATTTATATAATTTTGTATTAATTAATAAAGTTTTCATTTCTTCATAAATAGTTCACACTATGTTCATAAACTTGTTCTATACGATATATGTTTAACGAAAGATTGAATTAAAATTTTTATTAATATTTAATAATGAAGCAATATTTAAATTAAAATTCATTTAATCAATCGTTCAATTTTTCTGTTTGCTCAAAAATGACTTCAGCTATTTTCATAAATCAATATAAATCAAGCTGAAATTCTTAATTAGCTTTCAAAATTGTTGACTATTTTTTATAGCCAAATGAAACCAAAGATTAATTAAAATTTTTTATTTAGAAATTGGGAATTCCTCGTCTTATTTACAACGCTTTCATAAAATCAAATTGATATACTTAGATTTTAGCTCTTCTCGAACAGGACTTAAGCGCTTTTCAATTGAATCTTTTGCTTACGCATTTTATTTTCCCATTCAAAACTTTTATTTTGAAATGTCTCATAGATTAGCCCAATGACATTTAATGTGTGTTAACAATATGTTGCTAATGCTTCCCCAAGCTACCAAAAATCACAAGTATAAAGAACATTCTGTTCGAATGACAGGAACAGAGGTTCAACTCCCATGCGAAGTCCCATGCCTGGCGCTGTGCGAGCGGAAGCTCAAAAATAGCAACGACGAGTCAACACACGAAAACAAGCGCAGACAAACAAAAAACGAAAAACGAATAAAATCAAACTCAAAATAAAAACACGAAATCATTGTCTAGCATAAAATATCGTATAAGGTCAAATGCTTATCAAACGTTCGTCTCTCCAGAGCATTTGGCGAGCGATTAAAGATTTCCACTCTCCCAGTTATTGGGGACACACAAGGGCTCCACATGTTCTTCACAGCAGGGCACAAAGTTTGCGGCCTTCCTGCACGAGGGAATAGCCAAAACGGTTTAAACTTTGCAAGCGAGTCGCAGTTAATAACTTCGAATACCCTAAGCCAATTGGGTAGAAGAGGATATGATGTGTTTGAGGAAAGGTTTGCAACAGTCAAAAATACGAAGATGAATATGTGTACTTATAAATGTATATAGAGAGATATACATATAAACAATGTTCATCTAGGCATATCTATCTATCATTATACCATAACTACAGCAGCTGATATACAGATAATATACAGATAATATATATTATTTCAATTAAGGACAGAATTCTCACTACGAGCTCCCATTAAAGTAAACTAACAAACTCTAATTATAAATTCTCGATTTATATCGTATATCGCAAATCTCGTATCGTAAACTTTATATGATGTATTGTATATCGCATATCGTATATCATATACCGTGTACAGTAAATCGTAAATCGTATACCTTATGCCGTATATTCGTATGTAATTCACAACAGGGTATCTGCTCGTCGCATAATCTAACATGTTTTCGTAAGCGTGCTGGAACACGCATGGTGTGCGTGGGCCTTATATCGATTACCGCTATAGCTCGAAGCATTTGCAATCTGCTGGCCAAGTAGATGGCGACTAATTCATTTTGTGATTTTACCAATTACTGAATTTCTGATTTTACGATTTTGCATTTCACAGAGGGCTGTCAGGCCTATGGGCACGTCTGTTACGGCGGACATGGAAAGCGCTCCTTGAGTGCAACGGGCAATGGTGCAGCTGCCGCCAATGCCAATGCCAATGCCGCTGGCCTCGACCAAGAGTTTGTGCGTCCAAACGGTTTGCTGCCGATGCTGGCGCCAAATGAACAGCCACCAGAAACCGAATTCGATGACTATCCATCTCGACAAGTGCTCTATAAAATCATGAAATCCTGGGTAAATTGAAGCTGAATAAATACGAATCGTTAGAGCAAGCCTAATTTGTTTGATTTCGTGCAGTTTAACCGTCCGCATCGACCTGTGCCTCGTCTGGGTGAGCTGGATTATCCGCTCTCGAGCTCTAGCGAAAGTTTTAACCGGGAAGGCGCGCTGAATGCGCTCAACTAAGCTGAACAACAAAACAGTGAACCAAATTAAGCACTTTTCAGAACAACAATATCTACTAAAACAACAACAACAAACGCTATTACCTAATGAATGTTTATTAAAATTGTTTCATCGATGTCTACACATAGTGCGATTCTCGATTTCTTGCTATTGGCACAAACTGTATAAACAAAACAAAAAACACAAAAAAAATTTACTGAAGTTTTTAAGGGCTGGTAAAAATTTCAGTGTATATATTGGTAAAAAGAAAGATCAAAAGTTTTTGAATAAAATACAAGATGAATGGCTAAAATAGCAAAGTGTTTCATTGCTTTTATTAAATTATTAACTTTATGTGTGTGAAAAGCAAAAGACTATATATATATATATGTGTAGTATGTAATTATACTTATTATCAGTTCAATACAATATACGCGTAAAAAAATATATACGACTAAAAACGCAATTTTAAAAAAAATCGTACAACTTATCACAAGAGCTTTTATTGTATATATTTTATGGTTATTTAATAAAATCAAACTAAAAAATTAATCCAATAAAGGTTTTTAATTTTGTAAGCATTTACGAGAGGTTTGATACTAACGGAAACTTCGTCTACTCAATATTTTGTCTGCCACCATTTGTTATCGATATCCGGAACAGCTGTTTAATAATTGTTTTTGAGCATGTAACAGTGCCAATTGAGTAAATGAAAGTATATATTTGGGATATTGCAAAAAATATTGTGGGATAATATATATTATTTATAAGGAGTATCATCTGCAACGGCTTATTTTAAAATGTTTAATTTTACCGTATCACAAAGTTTTGGCCGCTGTTGGCGTCAGTTTGTGTAAATGAACAGCTTAACAGTTTGAGTGCACTGCTCTGTTATGTTATGACAACATTGATTCACAGTTTGAATTGCATTGCTTTCAGATTTGGAAACATTGAAAGTAACACACGTGCTCAGTCGTTGCGGGTAAACATGAAAATCGCTGAAGCATAATTAAAATCTAAAAGAACGCAAGTTGTGAACAAATAAAATGACGCATTTGGGTGAAAAGGATAGCCCGGTCGAGGAGAAGAGAGAACCACGCGGAATAGTTAAGGAGAGCAGCCAGATATTTCGCCGCAATCGAGCGCTTGGCTATGTCAGCAACCAGGTGCCGGCAGTGACGCGCTATGTGCTACGTCGTCGGGACACGCTGCTGATCACCTGTATTGGACGCTCCTTTCAGGTGTACACGGCCAGCCACATGCGCCTTCTGCATATCAGCGGCTTGCATCCAGACGAGATTACGGCGCTGGCTGCGGACAGGGCCCACACTTATGCGGCGAGCAACAAGTGCATCTACGCCTGGCGAGCGGGCAAGCACATACGACACGTCTACCGGGGCCATGAAGCTGATGTGCATCTGCTGCTGCCCTTTGGACGAAACCTGATTGCTGTGGATCGCAAAAATGTGCTCAAAGTGTGGAACATACCCACCGACGATGTCTATCTGGATGTGCCCTTCGATGAGGAGGAATTCTCTATCACAGCTCTGGCCCATCCGCCCACCTATGTGAATAAAATTGTACTCGGCTCGCAGCGGGGTCAGCTGAAGGTCCTGAACATTAAGAAGAACACCATATTGTGCACAATGAGGCATCATTCACAGCGCATCACTTGCCTTGAGCCGGCGCCTGCATTGGATGTGATGGGCGTTGGCCATAGGGATGGTACCATAATGGTCTTGAATCTGAAATTCGATACGGTGCTCATCACCTTCAAGCAGGAGTGGGGCGTGGTCACTCAGTTGTCCTTCCGCACAGATGGTCCACCCATTCTGGTCTCCGCCAGCGCCCGTGGGCACTTGGCCTTCTGGAACTTGGAGGAGCGCAAATTGGCTGGTCAGCTGAAGGCGCACGAGAAGAGTGTAACGACGGCCATCTGTCTGCCCAGCGAGCCGGTGGTCTTCACCACATCCCCGGACAATTCAATGAAAATCTTCGTGTTCGATATGTCCGACGGCGGCGCCAGAATGCTGCGCGTGCGTGAAGGTCACACGAAGCCTCCATTATTCATACGCTATCATGGTAGTAGGGGTGTCTCCATTCTGTCCGCCGGTGAGGACAGCACGCTGCGCGTCTTCTCCACTATATCGGAGTCGCTGCACAAGAGCATGGGTCGAGCCACCTACAAGCCCAGGGCGACCAAGAAGAAGAGTATGTTAGGACGCAATTGAAGCATCAAATCAAAGCTAAATCTGAATTTTTTTGTTGTATTCCATAGATCGCTTTGCGTTCGACAAGGGCAAAATGCCGCCAATTCAAGAGTTCACTGCGGATGCGACACGCGAAAAGGAATGGGACAACATTGCCGCAATACATGTGGGCATCATACAGACCACAACCTGGTCGTTCTATAGGGGCCGTTTGGGCGATCATCGGCTGGTGCCAAAGCAGTTTCAAAATAAGAACCGCAACGATTTCGACGCGGAAACCACATCTATCGTTGCGTCGCATTGCGGCAACTTTGTTATCATTGGCTACAGCACCGGCGACGTGGAGCGCTTTAATATGCAGTCTGGGCAGCATCGCTTGAGCTACGGTGGCTTCCGCTCGGCCCACGAGGCAGCTGTGCGTGGCCTGGCGTGCGACAATTTGAATCAGTATCTGGTCTCGGGCTGCTCACAGGGTCTGGTTAAGTTCTGGCCATTCAAGAATAATGGTGAGTGTTTGCCTCGTAAATCATTGTTCCGCCTCGTGCTCATCATTCTCACCCAATCACTACGCAGCTGCGAAGCCAGTTGCCGTGCTGCGACTAGCTGATGGCGTTGCTCAAATGCGACATCATCGCGAGAGCTCCATGGTTGCCATTGGCCTGGAATCGTTTAAGATCTACGTGGTGGATATGGATACGCGTGTGGTGATCCGTAAGTTTGTCGGCCACACTGCAAAGCTGAACGATATGGTCTTTAGTCCGGACAGCCGTTGGCTCATCACAGCCTCCATGGACTCGACCATCAAGGTGTGGGACATACCCTCATCCTATATGATTGATCATTTCAAGGTGGAGCAGCCCTGCATCTCCCTAAGCATGTCGCCCACTGGTGACTTCTTGGCCACCGCCCATGTCGGTTTGTTGGGCATTTACCTGTGGGCCAACAAGACGCTGTTCAACCAGATCTCGTTGCGTTCCATGGATCCGAATGAACCGGCGCCGTATGTGGGCCTGCCCGCTAGCATTTGCGATGCCATGGATCTTGACGATGCCATGCAGGAGATGGGCATCGATGACGCTAACGATAATGTGGAACTGGGCGAACAGATTGATGCCCAATACGAAACGCCCAAGCAGCTGACGCCCGAGCTAATCACACTCTCCGGCCTGGCGGCATCGCGCTGGCAGAATCTGCTCGACCTGGAGCTGATAAAGCAGCGCAACAAGCCGAAGGCACCGCCCAAAGCACCCAAACAGGCGCCCTTCTTCCTGCCCACTGTCGCAGGCCTAGATCTACAGTTCGATGTGTCCAATGAGCAAACGGGCAACTCTGAGCAATCCCATGTGCTCGAGGTCTCCTCGTTCAACAATCTGACCGCCTTTGGCAAGCTGCTGGAGGCGACGGCCACAAGCAAAGACTTCGACTCTGTGTTGCAGCACATTACCCAGCTGGGTCCGTCAATGGTGGACTTCGAGATCAAATCACTGCATCCCGATGCCGGTGGCACCAAGCTCGCTATGCTGCAGTTCCTCAGCCTCGTCGATCACATGTTTGGCACGAACCAAAACTTCGAATTGGCCCAATCATATCTAAGCGTTTATCTGCGCTCCCACGGCCTGAGCTTAAGCGAATCCCCAGAGCTTGTCAGGTCGCTGCGCAGCGTTTCACAGGTCCAACAGGCGGCCTGGGAGCGCATCGAGAGCAAGTTGATCTACGGCACAGGCGTCGTCGCAGCCCTACGCAACTTTGCTCGCTAACTCGGTCTATAATCTTAAGTCTCTTAAATTACGTTTTACCAGATGTTTGTAAATAAATTGGTAACAAATTATATCGTTGTGCATTTTCAAATGTCGAGCTCGAACTGGAATTTCTTAAATTTAGAATTCAGCATACGAAAACCTCAATCGAAGTTCGGTTGAGCCATACATATTTGATATTATATACATACATCATTCCCTCTGTCAAATGGAGTGAAAACCAAATCACATCAACTTTTTCCAATTGTAGAATCAAATTTTTAAAGCCCATTTTTATATTATAGATGACATTTTAGTCACTTTAATGTACTAATATCCTAAAATGAGCCAGATCTATGAATCATATGCCAGTCACGCCAGACTGATAACCGCCTTAGATAATATGCAGTATCGTAACGCATCATGCGCTACCATTGAAAGAAAAGCGAAGGCATAACATACATATAGTTTTAAAGTTGAAATTGTGTATTAATTATTTTATTTATCATATCCGTTTAATCTAACGCTTTATTATTTAGGCTGGAATTAAATAACTTAAACTTGTTCCTAGACGCGTTGGATCGCGATCTGTAAATATGCGGTTCTAGTGGCGACTTGATTCAAATTTTGTATCATTTCTATTTTCGTATTTCATGGTGGTGGCTTCTCCTATTGTCAACTCATATATATCATATATATCCAACTCAACATAAACGGAATAAAACAATGTTTATATATAGTTTTTCGAACCACGCGTTAAAAATGTAGTGCATAATATTTTTGATAAGTATTTTCTTTTGTATTCTTTTTATACCTAAATATCGTAATTAGCATATCTCGTAGTCTGAAGAGCGTCTTCCGATTCTAAGCCATATATATATAACTTGAAATTTTTGTTTCTTCAATTTGGATACATTTTAGTGTATATATGGGTGTGTGTGTGTGTTTGTATAAATTTCAGTTAATTATTTGCGAGTGTTGCTTTTAGTTTTAGTTTGGGATATTACAAAGAATGCAGCAAATGCCAGTGTCGATGCGGATGGAGTGCCAGGTGCTGGGAATATATACGCGCTGAGTGCCAAGTGGGGGGGGCAGTAGCTAGTTCAGACGATGTTAGTGACGGACTTGCTTTGGGTTGACAGCTGGAACGCGCAGAGGGGGTTGGCGAGTGGATATTCTCCAGATTCACCTTGGACGCAGACATTTGATTTATTTCTTAGATTCTTGTATTTACGGGTGTTGTTTATTTCTGTTGTGTGTTAGTTAATTTGCTGTAAGTGTAAGCCGCTTAACTAGATGTGCACTGTTGAACGCGTGGTCCATATTGGTAGCCACCCTCGTCCTCATCATAGGCCATGCGCTGGTGTTCCTGGCGTCGTTGCTTGGGATCAAAGTCCTCCTGCAAAACAAAACAATAAATAGTAAAGTTAGCGACTTACTTTCTCTTCGAAGAGCTCTCTCTCGCTCTCCCTCTCTCTCTCCTTGACTTACCAAAACTGCATGCTCTGCATCAATTGGAATGTCAATCTCTGGCGCCGGTGGCAAGCACTGCTTGAGCGTCGGGATAACTGATGGATTGAGCATGTCGGGGAATATAACTTCGAATTGTATGATGAGCGTGCCTTTCTCCAAGGGATTCTTGAATATGGGCATACCCTCCTCGGCAATGCATTTGGTCATTTCGTGTCGAATAACTTCGCCGGGTTGTGTGGAAATCACCAGATCGCGATCATCGAGGGTCTTGATGACCCGCTGGAAGCCGCACAAAGCCTCGACCAGTTGGAGCGGCATTTTCATCATCAGATCCGTGTTCGCATGCACAAATGTTGAGTGCTCTTTTTCGTCCAACAAAATTATGATATCACCCGGCTGAGATTCGGGCTCGTGATCGCCCTCGCCTGCGAATACTATCTTCTGGCCATCCCGCATGCCTTTCTCGATATGCACCTCCAGCACCTTGCGCTCTCGCACCGTTTTGCGTCCGTTGCAGTTCTTGCAGCGATCCTTCTCCTGTATGGTCTCACCGCTGCCGGAACACTTTCGGCATACCTGCTCATTGTGTTGCACGATGCCGGGCGCAATCTGTTGCACACGGATCTCGACACCATTGCCGCGACACTGCACACACTTCTCGATGCTGCCCTTCTTGCCACCGCGTCCCTCGCACTTGTCACAAATCACATTCTTTTGCAGCTGCAGCTTGCGCGTTGCTCCATTATACAACTCCTCCAGCTGAACGGACATCTGATGGACGACATCCTTGCCGCGTCGCTCACGACGGCGGCCGCCGCCGCCACCACCGAAACCGGCACCAAAGAATTTCTCAAAGAAGTCCATTGGATTTCGGAAATCGCCGGAATCGGCGCCGCCCTTCTTGATGGCCGCCTCACCACCCTCGTCGTATATCTGCCGCTTGTCCGCATCGGAGAGCACCTCATACGCCTGCGATATGGCTTTGAATTTCTCGCCCTCATTGGGATTCTTGTCTGGATGGTATTTGAGCGCCAATTTTCTGTAAGCCTTCTTCAGCTCATCAGGGGTTGCATTGGGCTTCACTCCCAGCAGATCGTAATAGCCCGTTTCCTTAACCATATTTTTTCTTTATAGGTGATTCTTTCAAACTTTAACTGCAAGCAGAGACGAAATTACATTGCAATTACTCGGGTTGCCAGATATTTATAAACTGTTCACTTTTTGTTCATATAAATGGCAATTTCCGGCATGCAAAAATTCAAAAGAAAAAAAAAACGCAATATCAAGGTCGGCACACGGCGACATCGACGACAACAGGGCCCACGTTTTCTAGAAATTTTCTATTTCAATATGCTTTTTTGCTCGGTTTTGGATACCACATTCGACGCCTCACAGCTGACTCTGCCCTGCTCTTTGCAATTCGTTGTCTCTCTCCCACTCTGACGCAGATAAATATACACACACTCATCCATACATACATATTTACATATATACAAATGTACATAAACTTCTAGAAAATTTCGTCAGCAGTGCGCAGCCCTGGTTGCCGTAACCGTTGCCCCTGTGCGAACATCGGCACAAAGCGAACGACTCGATAATGTGAAAAAAAGCACACCAACACAATGACTAGGTGTAAAGCAACGTGCAGAAAACGAGACGAAAAGAAAAAATAGAAAACGCTGTACAATTTTCTATTGATTTGCCTGCGATTTTCGTAAGGCTCTTGTCAATTGTGCAGGCTGCAATTCCCAGACAGGCGCACACATTCACATAAATATGCTTTAGTATGAGTGCACACGCTAAAACATGTGCCGCGCAGGACGCTGCGTCAGAGGAATATTAATTGGGGTAGAGACAAAGAAAATTCAGCTTTCGTTGCCGACTTGAATCGATTTTACAAAATAGTGCAGCAGGCATAACAAAATGCACTTACTAACTACGACGCAAATATACAAATTTTATATTCCCTATGATTACTTAACAGAGTGGGCAAAAACTAATCATCAAATACACACACACATAATGCAAATGCCTGCGGAAATAATTAAACCATTTCTTAGCTCTCACCTTTTTATGACAGGATTTCACAGAGTATTCGAGTATTTGTTCTAATAGTTATATATTTATATATATGTATACCGTTTTTACAGTACGCTTTAAGAGCTACACTTTTACTATAATTTTAAATCTATTTCGAATACTTTTTCAGCAGCCTGCTATCGCTGTACGAATGCGCCACGCTTGTTGTATGAAAGATCGAGAATATATTAGGGGTGATACTTGCTACACTGCTTTAATATAATAATACTGCCATGGCAACGAGTTGCTCGTTGATAAAATGCAACTCTGTCACAAATGCGCAGTCTGGCAAGCTTACGACAGCTACAAGCAATACGGTCACACTTCATAAAACAGCTGTCTACGGCGGCCTGGTTATTTAACTCGAGTGGAATACTCGCAGATTCAATAAAATAAATTGTGAATTAGAATTAGAAATGAGACACGCTCAATTCATAGCACGCACTGTGTTTGTGCACAACAACAATGTGGAGGAGGCATGCCGTCTTCTTAACCGCATACTCGGCAAGGAAGAAATCTTCGATCAGTTCCGCCGCACGCGCTTCTATGAGAAGCCCTACCAGGTGGGTATACAAACAATATAAACATGTTCTTAAATATAACTAATGACTGTAATTATTACAGGTGCGTCGTCGCGTTAATTTTGAGAAGTGCAAGGCCATCTACAATGAGGATATGAATCGCAAAATTCAATTTGTGCTGCGAAAAAACCGTGTGGATCCGTTTCCAGGCTGCAATTAAATGTACATGATTTAATTTAGTGACGTTGTTTTTTAAATAAATCATAACATAGTTAAGAAACAAA
This sequence comes from Drosophila navojoa, assembly GCF_054131105.1. Lineage (NCBI taxonomy): Eukaryota > Metazoa > Arthropoda > Insecta > Diptera > Drosophilidae > Drosophila > Drosophila navojoa. The sequence goes on from NC_142890.1 coordinate 2,966,515, forward strand.
TACGGAGCAACGCTTCAATAATGCTCAAGCTTTCCATCGAGCTTTTATCCTTGCAGCGGGCATACAAATGCCAGTTTGGCCTCATAGTGTTAAAGCGCTTTAGCGGCAAGAGTGAGCTTTCAATTTCTATTGCTGCCAAACAATTCGCAATTCGTTGCTCGGCTCAGAGTCTTCTCTGTGTTCGTGCAGTTAGGACAAGTTTTTACAGTTGATACGCTACAAGAGGTAAAAGTGAAAATTTGAAATTTTGTTCCATTTGTGCCAATTACAATAATAATAATAACAATATCTATTTGCCAAGCGTCTACTGCGTTAAACATTTTTATAGCACACTTTTAAGCGTTGCCATATTTGTTATATGTGTAAAGTTCATGAGCATGTATAGTGGCTGTGTGTATATGCAAGAGTGTGTGTGTGATGATTTGCGTTGCATTTGCAGCATAATTTCGGCTGTGGTTTTAACTGCTGCTGCTGCAGCTTATGCTGCATCCCCACTCAACCACGCAATCTACAACAGCAAGTGGCTTGCAATGCGCAAAACGTGCCTAAGTGCTCCCAAATGCATCGATAATTCGCTTTTGTGGCCAATCTATTACAATCGTGTGCGTGTATATGTGGGTGTATATGTGTGTATGTGTAAGCGAGTGCGCTTCTTCTTTGCTTGCGTATATGTGTGTAAGTGTCGGTGGTTGGGTGGCTTAGTTAGGGACCACATCATAAAATTCGCTTAACATCAAAGTTGGCGTGTTCCATTCTGCTCTCCCATTGACAAGCCCCAAGCTTGTTGTTGCCGTTGTTGTGGCACCTTGTTTGAATACCCTTGCAATGGGTATGCTGCTTATGTTAACAAATTTATGATGCGAGATTGTATAAGTTGATAATTTTATTCCTAGACACATTTTACACACATTTCTTTTACTCGATTTCAATCTTTTGTTGAATTTAGCTTATATACTTTATTTTAAAGTATTTTTACATATGTATATTAATAAAAAACGTATATTAATTATTTCATTTGATTTGTGAATTAAGTTTTATTTCTTGTATTTAAATCTTTAATCAAGTATCAAATGGAATAATTTTTCCTCATATATGTACATATGCATATACATTTAATTAGGTCATACTAATATATAATATACATATACATATACATATACATATACATATACATATACATATATATACATATATATATAAATTCATTTGCTACTATGAAGTCCACCATTTTTGAAACTAACTATTAATAAACATAATCTAATTAATAATTGTATGCTTTTAATGGAATTTAATTTAATAATGTTTGCCCATAATTATGTTATATTATTTTAACTTTATTTTTAAAATATATTTATTTAGCAAGTGTATTTAATCGTCGTCCTTCAAATTGAAAATTTACTTCTTGTTCCATTTCCTTGTTTATGTTTCGCTGAGCGTTGCTTGCATTGCTTTTACTACCTGTAAGGGCATTTAATGTTCCCCATTACCAAATTAAACTTTTCAGTTTTGTTTTGTTGTTTTTTGTTTTTGGTGTTTTCGTTGTGCTGTGCTTTGCTTTGGACGCTTTTACTGCCGCTGTTTTATCGATTTCTTGTGTTATTTTTAGCAATATTTATTTGCATTGATGTGCGTGTGTTTCTGCTTCACTCTCTTTACACTACCACTTACACACTTACACACTCGTACACATTTAAACATGCATTTGTATGCGTAATCAAATTTTGTTGGCAGCTAATCAAATTGATTACGTCTAATGTCCTTTACAGCTCGAAATATTACGCTCGCTATGTTTGGCAATCGATTCGTGGCTGTTGTCCTGGTTGCCAGCTGCAGCCTGGCTCATGCCTATCCGGCTCTCTTACCATATCTCTACTGTAAGTACGCCTCACTGTATGTACTGTACTTAGAGACGACATTCATGTATTTGTGTTCGTGCAGCTCCTTTGAAACGCAGCTCTGATACTTTTCCGCAAATCGAGGACGATGTCGTGGAACTGGATCAGCTGAGGCAGGAGCAGCCTGCGGTGGGCAAACGGCAGCACGATGGCAGCACCGCACGCACCACCACAACCACCACCAAGGAGAGCATCGAGAAAGTAATTGCACCGCCGGAGGCGGGCAGCAAGGAGCAGCCTCTGATGCCTGACTTGGAGCGTCAACTGGAGGTGGCCACGCCCCTGATGTCGATGTCGACCACAACCACCACCAGCACATCGGCAACGACGACAACGGCAGCGTTTAAGGACGATGGTGAACGCTCACAGCTGGAGGAGCCGAAGACGGCGGCCAAGCCGGCCAATGAGCCGGGCGCCCATGCTAAGGTAAAGAGCCATTGCCCTGCCCAGATCCCGTCCCATAGCTATATATGTATGCGTATCTGTATGTATGTATGCCCCTTGTAAACCAAGCCAATATGTGTCTTTTGAAAATCCAAGTGTATATCCACGAAACCACCCAAAAACCAACAGGCTTTCTACGGTGCAGCGCGTCTAGCATTTGGCCAAAATCCCGAGGTATTACCCACATCTCCAGCGACCACAACAACAACAACCACAACAACAACAGCAATGCCCACGACTACAACAACAACATCAACAACAACTGCAACACCAACAGTGGCCACAGAAGACGCAGCAGCGCCAGCTGGCGAAGATGTGGCGGGCGAGCCCGCTGAGACTGCCGAAGAGACAGCCGACGCAGCTGACGGAGCCGACGTCGATTCGATGCCGGATAAATTGCCCACGGCTCAACACAATCACGATATCAACAAGGAGACCATTGGCGACATACTGATCGACCAGCTGGAGACGGTGGCCAAGACCACAGAGCGACGCTCCAGCATGCCACATATGACGGCCAAGGTTCTTATGATAACACAAAAAAGCATTTTACTGATCGGCAACGAATTGGCTAACCCAACCTAAATTGATCTATTCTCAACATTCGCCCACTCTTGTTTGCACGTTAACCCCACTCGCAGCTCTGCTGATCTGCCCTTATTCACAAACTATCCTTGATCTCTTTCTTGTAGACGGCCCAGAGCTTGCTGCGCAATACGAATGGCCAATACTCTTCCTTTGATATGGCGCAGTATGTGTTCTGGACTGGCGACGAAACAGGCGTGGCTAGAGCTGTTGAGGAACTGATCGATGAGAATTTGGTGAGTTTATCTAACTATCTAATATTCTGATAGTCTACGAATATATCGAATAGTTGGGTTTCTGAATCAGATTCAAATATTCAGAGACTAGGCCTGACTTGATATACCTAACTCTATATGTATTTGCATCTATCTATATCTACTTCAATATTTCATTTCAATATTTATATATCTACCTATACCCCCTATTATCTACACCTATAATTTAAACAAATCTTTCTATACACTTCTATCAATTATCTATTTCTATACATTTATATTCCACATCTATATCTTTTCTATTCGCAGATCACCCGAGAGAGTGCTCTGAAGTTCTTGCGCGATATTCGTCTAGGCATTGAGTTCTTGCAGCGCTCCTATGCCAATCGCATTTTTCCCGAGGAGCTGCGTCAGAATCACTTGAAGCGCAACACTTTGCCCAGCTCGACAACCACATCGACAACAACAACAACCACAACGAGCACCACCACTGAAAAGCCATTCATACACTTGGAGAGCGATTCGGAGGCCGTAACTCCGGAAATAGGACGTGGCAAGTCCCTAGACAGCTTCACCTTCTGGAATAAGCTGAAGGCCCTGGAGAATGAGAGTCCTCAAGGTGGGGTAAAAATAAAGTTCACTATGTAAAACTAAAGCTAACTGTGTATGTATATATTAGATCTAACGGACTATGATGAAACCATGGGTCGTGCTAAGATTGTAGAGTATTTGTATAATGAGTATAGCTTGGAGGAAATACTCTACAAATTGGCCAAGGTGAGTGGAGATATAAACAGATGAAGAGAGAGAGAGAGAGAGATAATCTACATTGTAACATTTATCCTTCAGGTAATGTTTGCTCAGTCTTTGGCTCATGGTTCCGATGAGGCCCAGCAGGAGCTGCAGAAGCTAACCGAATTCCTGGAACACGAGGGCAATCTGGGCATTATTCCCGTTGACTTGCAGAAGAAAGTGCTAAGTGAGTGGGGCTCTATTATTATCAACAAAAACAAATTTCTAATTGATTTTCATTTTCCTCTTAGGAGTTCTGCTCACCGCACTCTCCGATACTCTGACCGAACATCCCGAGTTGCTGCCCGCTGCGCGCGTTAACTTGGCAAATCCATTCTTCAGACTTCCAATGCATACCACAAGTCAATAGGGCATTGAGGGCAGCTCTTAAATGTTATCAGAAGTATATATATAAATATCTATATGTATACATATAATATATATGAATGAAATATTAACTAAGTTATATACACAACAGATCATATATACATATATAATTATTCTGTTTCACAAGTTGTTCAACATAGACAGAAATGCGCTCTCTCGGAATTGGTCCAACATTTTTTCTTTCTATCTATTACTAAAATCAAACAAAATGGCAAATATCGAAAGGCTTATAATTTAGTTCTTATCATAGCAAAAAAAAAAAAAAAAAAAAAACTCTCGTGATATTTTTGGCTGGCTAGAAAGTGCGAGATAAAGAAACGTTTTTATATTCATCATATATACTACATATATGACAATTTTTAGAAGAGTGGTAAAAGGAACCCCTAAAAAATAAAGAAAATGAAGACAAAAGAGAGACTTGCGCTTTTGAAAAATCCAATATATATATATATATATAGAAAATATAGTAAATCTGAATCTGTATTGTATTGCTTGCTTATATTTGATATGAGTTAGTTAACAAAACAAAATTAAGATGAAGAAAACTTAAGAGGTTGAAGTTGATGATATCTATGTAAATGTCCTTTGTTATTTGAGGCTCTTCATATGGCATGGTTTGCTCGCTTCCCTTTAAACACTTGAAATTGAAGCAGGAAAGGGCTTAAAGTCCGCATATATCAGTAGCAAATAGAACTGCTTTTTCCAATACATACATATAGATATGTATACCATATATACATGTATTTTTGTTCTTATTATAAGTACCCATATATATACATACATACATATACCCTACTAAATAAATACATTGCTAACCAGTTGCTGATTGATTGATTATACGTTTATCTCTTGCTAATTTAGTTAATTGTTCAGTTTTATGAAATATAAATATTATATATGATGTGTAAAATCGCTGTAATACCAATTATTGTTTCAAAGCATACATGATATACTAAACAAAATATATATGCTATATATTGTTTAAAAACCAAACACAATCTGTGTACTTTATAGCTAGTGTCTACTGTTGCCAGCTGGACTCTTCGCTTACTGAATTGAAAGCTTTCCGATGCATGACAAATAAATATTTAATCAGCTGAAATCTTATAGAAGCTTTACATTTAGTTGATTTAGAGGATCTTTCCACTGCTCTTCTTTTCGAGATATGTATTTATTAGCTTTAAAATCTTATGTGTATTGCATACTTAGGGTCTACTGTTCTTTTTTGGGCTCGTCGCTCTCTGATTTGGAGCCTTCCAGCAACTTCTTAATTTGCTCTTCTGTTGGGGGTTCGTCGCTGTTGAACATCTTTTCGATTTCAGCTCGCTCCTCCGGATCCATTTGTTCGCTATATTGCTTGGCCAAGGCTTCCAATCGTTCCTGGTTCTGATTGAAACGTTTGGGCAGCCAAAAGATCGTTTGAACCATTCTACAATGAATACAAAGGAATTCAAGTTGAAGTCACTCAGATGTAATTGTCATATATACCTGAGGAATATAAAACCCGTTACAGCCAATATCAGACACAATGCCGATGTCTTCAGCATGGTCCAGTAGTCCACAACAACTTGCTGATGCTTCATTTTGTTAATTGGGGCCAAATGGGCCACTCGTATATCCTTCCGCGACAACGCAACAGTATCTAATAAAGTGTCATAAGCCAGTTCAACGAATATTTGTTGTTCATATTGCTTAAGGTCGCAATTATCGGATTGTTGTGGTCGTGGCCGGTCGTCATGACTAACCCACATATTTGATGCATATGTGTATCTCCCACAAATCAATAATTCGGATTGCATACGTGTCTCGACTGTGTGTATGTGGAGCATGTTGAGTGCTGACCTAGACCCATGTCGAATGACCTGTAGGCATAGGAAATCAAAGGAGATTTGTTTTCATTTTTGAACTGGTCCTTTTGGACATTAATTATGTACTTTATTAGGAAAGTGGGAGTGTTCTAGGTGGGAGACACTCAAGATACTTCCAGTTAGCTGTATATTTACATATATACGAAAACAGATGCAGACAAACACATATCCAACTACTTAAGACTTCCAGTGAAGTAAGTTTAATAAATCAAGACTATTTGCAAAACCAGTAAATATAAACAAATATTAAATCTTATCGTCCTAAAATGGAATCAGAGAATAGATAGTAACCTGACCACCTGATTACACTATCTTTATATTTATATCTCTATCTAATCTATATTAAACAAGTAAGAAAGCTCTAGTCGAGACTGCTCGACTACGAGATCCCCTGGACCCTACAAGCAACTGATATTTCAAAAATAATTAGCAAACACACACGCACACACACACACACACACGCATACATACAAATACGCACACACACACGTATACAAACAAACACACGCATACACACACTCACATATACAGGCGATTGCGCTTGGGTTGCGCTGCAGTGTTGGCGATATTATGAGAACTTATTTGTGGAATAATTTAATTTCTAGACGTACGATCGTAATGAAACTTTTAGAACGTAATCATAATGTTAAAATGTATGTGTATACCGAAGCTCAAGTCTCTAGTATTTGATATACGACTTTTACAAAGATGAGGGTGAGGGGGTGGATTTAGGTGTGGGGGGTAAATTTTAACAAAAACCGAAATTGTATAAAATTCATCTTAATATACATTTTAAATTTGGAGACTCTAGCTTGAAAGATGCAGGAGATATAATTTTTAAAGTGATCTTCGATAAGGTTTTTTATCGATAAAAAAATATCGGAATGAGTTATCGTTTTTTAGTGATAAACTCGATCTGGGCGTGATATATACGGACATTTTAAAAAAAGTTGAAGTCTCTAGCTCTTATATCTTCTGAAATCGACGCGTTCATACATACGGACGGACGGACGGACGGACGGACGGACAGACAGACGGACGGACGGACAGACAGACGGACAGGGCCAAATCGACTCAGCTTGTCGTCCTGATCAAGAATATATATACTTTGTGGGGTCTGCCACGCCTCCTTCTGCCTGTTACATACTTTTAACAAAACCATTATACCCTGATTTCCCATTTTCAATGGGTTCAGGGTATAAAAATGTATCTGCCATGGAATCATCATAGGCATCTATTAACTAAATGTCTAATGTCTACCAGTTATGCTTTTATAATTTACGAGTTCACTGGATTAAAATGGATGATATAGAGCCGCATGTTTTGCACCAAAAACGTGATGCCGTTTTTTGTTTTTAAAATTTTCAGTGGGTTTTTTTAGGTAGTCTATATGTCATATCACGTCACAGTCTAAATAATATATATTATATATATCAAACATTGACCTATGCCTATAGGCAGACAAATAGCAAACAATTTTGTCATGCTGTCCTGATGATGGATTTTAATTTGTATAGAGTTTATAGCGAACTTACGATTGGACTTATCAAATCAATTATTTATAGTACCCGAGTATAGTATACACACGATTGTAAGATTTTTGCACAAGAAACTCAATAAATAAAACAAAAATTATATATATACGTATATACTATAATGATGATAAAGGCAGACATGTGCTGAAGTAGCACGGAGGATCGTGCGAATTGTAAATTAGAGACAAAACTGTCTCAAATCAAAAATAGAAAATAAATAGATTAGACCCATGGCTCTACATAGCATTCGATTCGCTGGGGGGGTAAACACAGTGTAAGAAAATAAAAATTTCGACTCACAGACTGAATATTATCAATAGATAGTGCTGCAGGCATATCAGATCTTATAGAGGCGATAACGGATGCGCAGCCTATATAAGGCGTTCGATTTGCCAGGCTAAGCGCAATACTGAACGAAGGAACAAGATGAGAAGACACTTGATTTGCGCTTGCCTGCTCCTGGGCACGCTTGCTCTGGCTGTGGCTGCCAAGAGACCCATCTCGGATTGCGTAAGACCCATCCACAGTTAGCTTGGGTCAAATTGTGATTCCTGGATTTCAACTGCTTTCAGGGCGAACGCATAAAGGATGATGGCTATCCCATGGAGCGACATACCGTGGTCACCGAGGACAACTACATTCTGACCATGCACCGCATACCCTACTCCCCCAAGACGGGCGACACTGGAAAGCGACCAGTTGCGTTCCTCATGCACGGCATGCTGAGCTCCAGCTCCGATTGGGTGCTGATGGGTCCCGGCAAGGCCTTGGCCTACATTCTCTCCGATGCCGGCTACGATGTCTGGATGGGCAATGCCCGCGGCAATACGTACTCCAAGGCGCACAAAGTGTGGCCCACCTCCTGGCAGCTGTTCTGGAACTTTAGCTGGAACGAGATTGGCATGTACGATGTGCCCGCCATGATTGACTACGTGTTGGGTGTGACTGGCGAGAGCCAGCTGCAGTATGTGGGCCACTCGCAGGGCACCACCGTCTACCTGGTCATGATGTCCGAGCGTCCCGAATACAATGCCAAGATCAAGTCCGCCCATCTGCTGGGCCCCGCCGCCTACATGGGCAACATGAAGAGTCCATTGACACGCGCCTTCGCTCCCATTCTGGGCCAGCCGAATGCCATGGTCGAGCTCTGCGGCTCCATGGAGTTCATGCCCAGCAACAAGTTCAAGCAGGACATGGGCATTGAGATGTGCAAAGCCACCTCGCCCTACGCTGAGATGTGCGCCAACGAGATCTTCCTGATCGGCGGCTACGACTCCGAGCAATTGGACTATGTAAGTGACAGAAGAGGACAGCTATATAACTCGATGTATGACGTGCTTCATTTCGATTTCTCTGCAGGCTCTGCTGGAGCACATCAAGGCTACATCGCCCGCCGGCGCTTCGGTCAATCAGAATCTGCACTTCTGCCAGGAGCACAATTCCGGCAAGTTCCGCAAGTTCGATTACTCTGTGATACGCAATCCCTACGAATACGGCAGCTACTATCCGCCGGAGTACAAGCTAAAGAACGCCAAGGCACCCGTCCTACTGTACTATGGCGCCAACGACTGGATGTGCGATCTGAAGGATGTGCGCAAGCTGCGCGATGAGCTGCCCAACATGGCGCTCGATTATCTGGTGCCGTTCGAGAAATGGGCCCATCTGGACTTTATCTGGGGCACTGAGGCCAAGAAATACGTGTACGACGAAGTCCTCAAGCAAATGTCTAACTACGAATAGTTTCTTTATTCAATCGAACGATTCAAGCATTAAAGGGCATTGGTTAAGCAATCACTATTTCCATCTGGTAGCCCAATTTGATTTCGTCGTTATTCAATAGTTGTGCATCTACTATATAGAAGCCAGTCGACAAATACTTCTCCAGTTTCGATGCGTGCAGTGTGTACTCCTTAATGTGGAAATCTTGGGGAGATAATGGACAGTTCTTTGGATCGGGTGCATTGGAATAGTCCTTTATCTTGTCATATATGAAGTTCTTGTATAGCGATCCCATCAAATCGCAGACACCCATCACGGGATAGTCCTTGTGCACTTTATACTCCGATGATGGTGAATCCGCCTTAAGAATTGTTATGTTTACCTGATGATGAAAGTTAATAAATATGTATTACTCAGATGAGATATATGTACATATATGTAAACGGAATTATATACATATGTACATGTCTGTATATGAAATTTATATGTATAAAATTAAATTATTTCATAACAGCTAGCTGTTGTCAGCCTGCTATGAGCAGTCAAAGCAGTGTCATATCAGCGAGCTATATGTTGCCAACAATCAAAGCTAATGTAGTGCTATAGCAGTTAGCAAGTGTCATTAAGCTCGATCCTTTTATTGCAAAACTATGAGAATTTCCACTTACCTATTTATACTTTGCATAAATATTCTTATTGATTTATACACATATAACTCACCTTCCAATCGTTGTCTAGGCTGGTCAACATTTTCAGCTCCCCATTGAAAACGGCGCTTGTGTTTTCCTCCTGGTATTTGACTCTTAAGTCAGCTACGAACATCGTCGTGTCCTCGTGAGTCTTGGAAATTTCGCCTATGGTTGAATTGTGTTCGCCGCCTTGCACAGGGACACCGCTGCCGAGCAGCAGCAGTGCGAAGAGCTGCACCAAGTACACAGACATTGCAATCGGATATAAAATTGTCGAGCGGCGAGCGAGCTATTTATACGGATGCTATTGCATGCGAGCGTTGCGCATCCGCCACGTAGCCCGATCGAAATCAAAAGTGTCAACGGAAATGCCAGCATGTTTTTTAACAATCACGAATTTATGTATTTTTTTTTTTTAATGGACTTGTAACGATAGAAACTCCGCCCAGCTTGAATATTGTTTATAATTCGATCAAAGCTTACATAACATAAAATTCAATTTTGATCTAAAAGTCGCAAATTATATACATTAAAAACAAAAGGCCAACAGCTGCAATTTATGCAATTAACATCATCTTAGACTAGTTGCAGGCGGGAATGTTACTGCTTCTGGTAGCCGAAATTTAATCTCAGCTGCTCTAGGAACATGAACGTCAATATCGTCTGCGGACCCAGACGCACAAATGCCGGCACGTAGCCCTTGAAGAAGCCGAGCGGCCCCAGTTTCGCCGTATGCAGCACAATGTCCCAGAGACTCTTATATTCGCCGGGCTTGGCATTCATTGAGCGCGTCTTCAGCACATCCATGGGCTGCGTTAACGTCGTGGCAATGGCGCCGGCCATGAGGGAGGCGGTGAAATGCGTGACCAGATTGTCCTGGAAATAGGGCGTGGCCAACAACGTAGACTTGATCTGGTCGTAGAAGGCAATCTGGCCAATGGTCATGAAGACGCCACGAGCCGTCGCCGTCGAGCCGCCCGAGAATAGCTTCCTGAAGCCCTCCGTCTTGTACACCTTGATAATGCCATCCACGCCAGAGCGATAGCTGTTGAGAGAGTATATAGATTATTATTGGATTGGGCGTTAATTGAGTTTGTTTCGTTCGTCCACATACTTTCTACGCAGCTCGGGCGGCAGTTTGACATCGTTTTGCATGCGCACATTTATCATATCTGCGGGCGTGCCAAAGATGCCGCCAATCATGCCCGAGAGGCCGGCCAGAGCGATTTTTCCCGCAAAGGTGTCCGTGTTGACGAACTCCTTGCCCACCTCGTAGGCGCCGAATCGTGTCGTCGAGTATGTCATTTGGCGCAGGATCGAGGCAGATAAACCGTTGTAGAAGGCCAGGACACCCTGTTCCTGCATGATTTTTGGCACCAACCGCAGCACGGACAAATCGCCCTGTTGCGTCTGCAGCGTCACCTTGAGCAGGTCCAGAGGATGTGTCACGCATGCCGCTCCAACGCTGGCAATGCCACCAAAGTACCAACGGGCATGCTTGTCGCTGCTCATTTTGTTGATTTGCTGTTTCTAATTTTTGCTAATTAATCAATCCAATCAAATTAGCAAAATATTCAAATACATTTTTGTCAATTTAACACTAAACTTATTAACGAAATTGTGATTTCATTTTAATATCAAGTTGGCGCAACATTCTTAACAACTACAAAATATTACATCATCGCCACTATTAATAAAAGCTAAGGATAATAAAATACGCATAATCAGCTGAGCCATGACGTCAGCATTGGTTGCGCGCGCCTTCAATCACGTCAGCCATTTGACAACACTAGTCGTACATACAAAATGGCCACATCAGTGAAAACTGAGCGTACATAGTGGCAACGCTGCACGAACAGCTGTCTGTTAAATGCTGCCCAAAGCATTGTGAAGTCGTGTGTGTGTAGTGCCGCTTATTGATTTCTTTTTGTGCGCAAATTTGCAAGTTTTTCCACAATCAAATCTATTAAATTGCTTTGCAGCATATGTGCCATACGATTTGTAAGTACATTACATAAATATTGAAACAAACATATGTATATTAGTTGCTTACATGCCGTGAAACACACAACGTGCGCGTAGCTTCCGCTAAGTTGTTGACGTACAATTAGTTAATTCTGTATGCATTTCGCATTACGAGAAAAAAACGGTTATATTTCATTTCGGCATTGACATTGGTCTACATATGGCGGAAGTTTCTGAATATTTGAATATTTGTGTTTGTTTATTTTCATTTCGATTTACAAAGCAGCTTGATTGGATTTTCCTTTTAAGTTAAGCAATTTGCGCAACTGAATTGAATTGATATCAATGTGTGTGTGTGTGTATGATAGTTTATGTGCGTGTGAGTGCCTCAAGCTGCATAGCTAAGTGTACGTGTGTGTGTCCTTGTATGTGTGTGTTTGCATTTATCTACTTGATTAGCCATTTTTGAATACACACACACACACGCACACTGACCTGCGCACCCTAGCAAAGTACAGTGGGCGGGACTAAGTTCAAACGCGTCACTTGCCGATGCGCGAATAATTTTATATTGTCAAATAAGCTAAAAGTGCTCGATTTAAAATTCGAAAAAATTAAAAATTTTCAAATTTTGGTTCCCAAAAACGAATAAATAAATATAAATCTGATAAAAAATGTGAAAATTGAAATTTCTGAAATATGTAAGCCAAATAACAATGTCAACTAAAATGAAGTAGAGCACAGGCTTTAAGATGGAATTATATGTAGTATCGATTATATTAAACAATTTCTAATTAGATTGCTTCAGAAAAAAATTAGGGGCTTGCATTTAATATATTATATAACGCTAATTTAAAAAATATTCATAATATATTACGAAACATTTTTCGTAACCAAACTAAAATTTTAATGGAAAAATTTCTTTTGTTTTTTAGTTGTAATATATTTAAGTTGGGAACAATTAAAGACTTTTAAACGAATAAGTGTTCGCAATTTGAAAAAAATACACTGTATTTTATTTTACGTTTAAAAGTCTGAAAAAATTTTCTGACTACTCCTATTGGCGAGCGCCTACTGTAATGAAACCAATTTGAATTTGCCATTTGTTTGTTCCGCTTTAATAAAGCAATTGGAAATTCTGTTTTTTTTTTTTTTTTTTACACTGGAAACTTTTTAGTTGCAAATATTTTCAAGTTTAGCCTAACGAAAAACTTATTAGCTAACGATTGACATATTTTCATGCTTAGTCACCCAACAAAATATGACCCTGTTTGACTTTACGCTAATCAACTTCTCAGCTCGTTGCCCACTCGCCTGGTGATAACAAACTAAATGATTCCAAATATGCATAAGCTTCTGTATGAATGTATGTATGCATATGTATATACATATGTATGTGTATATATAAGACATTTCGTGTGAACCATGCCACGTGCAGCGAATGGCCAATAAATCACACGATTCTTTTCCTCACTTGTGTTGCCAAAAAAGAAAAACAAATGGATTCTGATTGGAAACACGCATTGTTTGTTTTCTGTGAGAAATCTAAACAGCTTCCATAAAGAAAGCTTAATACATAACAGTGTATCGAGGTTAACATATCCAAGAGCTTTTAACAGCATAGTAAATGTAAACACATTTATTAGCATTCCTTATGTGATATAAAGATTACATGATTTGCCGGCTATTGATAAGTCGTTATTAGTATTAGATTTTGAGCTTTTCGCTGTTTATCTGATCATAAACTGAAATGTTCCATGAGCAAAGGTCAAAACAAAACATCACATGATCCAATAAGAAAAATATGCTTATAGATTTGTTTCTATACATATAATATGGAAACAGTCGCGCCTTCCCAACTAGAAACATATTTCTCGGCGTGTGCGGCTGTGTACATAGTATATATGTATGCGTGTGTGTGATTGTATGTGTGTGTTTGCAAACAGCTGATTGTCACATTTTTTCATAGACGTAGATCACGACAGGTAGCGTGATAGTGCCATGATTTCTCCCGCTGTTGCTATCAAAACTAATGTCTGTGTAAATGTTAGCAATTGAATTAGATTCCAGCACACACACGCACATATATATATACAGAAATACACACACATTCATTGCATGCAGTAGAAATCGTTGCATTTTGATATTGAAAAAATTGACTACTCAGCTAATTGAAAGTTTACCTTGAAAACGCGAGAGACAAATGTTGTAGCGGCGTATGTTGTTTACCGCTATAAATTGCTTAAGCTCTATATTTTTGGCAACACCAATACACACACACACACACACTCGACACAATCGACAGAGAGAGAGAGAGAGAGAGAGAGAGAGAGTGGGAGTTCAGCGCATCATTACCACAATTGACGGCGAAAAACTGGTCTGGATATTGTGATTCGTTCTTTACCCGGTTTCTTAGTGCTGTTCTCCCTCTCTTGCTTTACTGCTGGAACGCTAACCACGCACACAACACCAAAACACGACGTCGTCGCCGCTTGAGCACTGAATACGTACTGATCGAGCAGCGTATCGTCGACGGTCGACTGAACGTCAGACGAAGCTTCGTCCAGCGTCGCTCGCGCTCTCCCACTCTGCGCTCTCTCTCTCTCTCTCTCTCTTATTAGTGTTTGGCTTTTGGATTTTGTTTTATCACTATTGAGGTGACGGAGCGGTCAAGGCGGGCACTTTGCAACTGTTTTTCAGAAGTGTGGCGGGGCTTGGCTTACTTTAGTCAGTTGTCAGACGCTTCGGCAGTCGCAGTCGCAATCAAACTCCTACTTAACGAGCGTTTCAGAGAGGGAGTGGGAGACAGAGAGGGAGAGAGAGAGAGAGCGCCAGTGTGTGCCTTCATTAAACATAAATTGGTGAGAGCTTTTTATTTATTTTCTTTTCTGTCATAACCAACGTACGCGCTCACACTTTGTATATGCGCTGCTGTGCAAGTGTGTGTATGTGTGTGCGTATGTGTGTGTGTGATTCCATTCTACAATTGTAGAATAATAAAGTTAATGTCAGCTATCTGCAATGTAATCGATGCGAAGCGAAACAACAATGTTTGAAAACAATAGAAGTGTGTTGTCTATATGTTTGTATGTGTGTGAAAAGTTTTCATATCTTTGCAATGGCTCATCGTCGGGCTGAAGCTCATTATCGCAGCGAAGTTTGCTCTTGTTTTCAATTGTACCCTGTATGCATATGTATGTAAAGGGGCATGAATAATATTAGAATTTGGAAAATAGGAAATAGAGGTGAATGAGGATATTAGATATCAAATATATGTGTATGTAAAAATATACTCATTAGAAATCTGTAAATGACGAAATCACATATGGAGGTGAAGGTTTTTTAACATTCTCCACTCTATATTTCGTCAGACAAAAAATCAATTAAAGTGTTGCTAATTTATAAAGAAGGTGCCGAAAATCAATCATTTCTTATATTACTTGTTAATATATAATATTAATTATACATACAGTTTTCTGAACTGCAGGGTATTTTAAGGTCCATGTATTAGGCGGCAAAATTATTGTCGAAATTATGTATTTGAAATGCCCTTTATGTAATAATCAGCTGCTAGGCGCCTTTTAAAAAATATAAATTAAAATACATATATATATAATATATACCCAATAAATATTTATCTGTGAGTTAATTTAAAATTTATTGTCATTCATAATTATTATTAATTACGAAGCTCATATTTCAAACGGCATTCTTATTAGGTAGCCATTCGCATTAATAGCCAAGGTCTAATTAGAACGTTAATTTGCTGCAGAAATTTTTTTTTAACGCTTTTAGCTTGATAAACAAGCGAACCATTGGCCTAGACGCTAGAAATGGCAAAATAGTCGCCTATATAATAACAAAGGCAAATGTGTTTTTCTTATTTGCTTGCTGAAAAATGGCAGAAACACGTTTAGCTATTCTAGTCCAATCAGAGTTTTGTTTACCATATTCAATTTGCTACAAAATATTTACACATGCAGAGTGGGCGCGTGCGAGCTTTCAAATAAAAGCTTTTATTCGTCTTAGACTTACCGTTGAAATGGGCTTTTGTCGGCACTTGGTACATGTGGCCCATTAGCTCAGCTGGTTAGAGCGTCGTGCTAATAACGCGAAGGTCGCGGGTTCGATCCCCCCATGGGCCAAGACGAAATTTTTTGTTAGTATTTCAATTTTTTTTTTTTTTTTTCACATTTAATAAATTATTTTCATTGATTGGCGGGTTATTGGCCACGTGTGCGGCTGACAGCGATGATGAAGTGACAAAATGAAAGTAAATAAATTAAAAAGGAAAGTCTGGAGGTCATTCTGGCCGCTGGGCCATTTGGCCATTTGGGCAATTGGCCATTTGGTCTGCAACATGAAGCATGTCGGAGCACGTGACCCCGCATCACATTTAATTAATTGAATACACATTTTATGGCATTTATAAATTGACCAAAAACATATTCACTTCAGTGGCTCCTTTGTGTGTTTTGTCTTTGCAGCTGCCCACTAAACCATAATCTGAATTATGGCCACCTCATTGCTGCTCGCTTGCGGTCTGAACGAACAGAAGCTGCCAGGATTCGTGCACATCAGCGAGGAATCGAATGTCGATGGCAGTTTTCTAATTAGCTGCATTCTGGGCCAACGCCTGCGCATCTCCAATGCGGGCACGCTGCTCGTCTGTCTGCAGAATCACTATCAGCATTACTTCAATGCGGGCATGCGGCTGGGCTACAACTCGAACATCTTTCTCGGCAAGACTCTCAACGTGATCGACGTGCTCAGCGACATGGCGCGACTTGGCCTCACCTCAAAGTGGCTGCGCTCCCCTGACGGCTTGACTCTCACGGAGCAGCTGGTGAAGGACATACGCGAGCAGCTGGAGAAGAACTATCCGAATCGCAGCAGCTACACCATACTGATTGATAATCTATCCATTTTGATCAATCTGGGCGCCAGCAAGCAGCAGGTGCAGCAGTTCTGCCTGGATCTGGCCGATCTGGCCAAGGCGCACGACAATCTGACCGTCATCACCAAGCTGAGCAACAGCGACATCCACCCGCTCACGGACAACAACGTGGCCAAGCTGGGCAACGTGCGCATCCAGGTGCTGCGCCTGAAGAGCGGCGTCTTTCGCGACGTCGATGGCAAGCTGCTGATCGAGCGTGTCCTGGACGACGAGGGCAGCTACTCCTGCGAGCAGACGCGCAAGGAGGTCCTCTACAAGGTCAACGATCGCAACGTCAAGATATACAATCCCGGCGAAATCGGTGTCAAGGTTTAGCTCCTCCAAATTCGCATTGCTGCAATTTTGTACGGAATTTATTAAAGCCCATTTTGATATACCTATATATTATATACATACATATACATAAAAGAAAACAACAACAACAACAACAACTCTTGCTGTATTTGTTTATATACGTACGTACGAGGCAGACGTCTCTGTCCGAATGTCATGTGCCAATAACATCTGTTGTTTGTCCGTTTCACTTTCGTCCGTTCGTTCGTTTCTTCTAATTGCGTTGTCTTCTTCTTCTGCAACTGCTGACGTCACTGCGGGCTCGACCGGACCGGCCGGACCTGCTCTCAGCTTTGACGCAGACAATATGATGAATTCGTGTCTGGACATGACTTTACGGCGGGTCCGAGCGACTATGTAAACCGAACTAGAGTTCAAATATCCTGTACCAAGCAGCGGACCCACAATTTAACGGACGCTGTTCAATATGCGCTGGAGATGGAAATGTGAAACAATGTGAAAATGGATGACTGGCCAGCGGGTGTAACCAACGGCACAATACTCTATTCGCTCTTTAAACTCAATATATATATACAGTTTATCATAGTCACTTCAGTGAGTCAGTAACTGTTAAATGTGTGACTCTAAAACTGTGTATAAAAGTCATTGGCTGATGAATCTGTTAACTGTTAATGAACTGTCACGGCTTAAAGTGCGAGTGACGAGGCGAATAAATCAAATACTGTTTAGGCTTGACAACTGTAAGTTTATGAGCTTTTAAACTGTTCACTGTTAACAGTAGCTGTCAAATTTACCTTGTGTGGTAACATAACTGCAATGAATGGCCATGCTGTAATTGCAATGACCTTGAAACTGTGCTGACTGTAAGTATAACTATAGCTATAAAAGCAGCGAATCAAATTGTAGCTGGAGTGAAATAATTGCTTAGCTGTTGGGTATGACTACAGTGACTGTCAAACTATGCAAAGCTATAAACGGAATGAATTTCAAACTATGCCGACTGTGACTACATTAAATGAAAATGAAATTAACATATTTCTTTTAACTGTAACTGCCAAACTATGCTGAGCCATAAGCTGAATGACTTCAAACTGTGCCAACTGTAACTATATAAAACTGCAACCACAAAGTAATTTGCTTTGCATTTCTTCTAAACTCTAAGTACAATGGCTTTCAAACTAAGCTAAACTGCAAGTGGAATGGCTTTCAGACTATGCTGACTGTAACTATATAAAAATGCAACTACCTATAAAGGCTAACGCCTATTACTTCTTCTAAAACTCAGTAAGTACAATTACTCTAAAACCTCTAAAGGTAACTATAGTATTGAAAGTACCTATGAGACTGCCAAGTTATGCAGAAGTATCTAAAGCTTCTAAGTACTAGGAAAAGTGACTCTAAAACTGCAAAGTCAATTACTGTGTAAAAAAGTCGATCAGAAACTTGAACTCCTATGATTTTCATAAAACTAATACTGAAACTATCACTGAAAATCAACCCGAAAAGCAAGCATATTGACTTCCAAACTATTATATCTGATTAATCTGTAGTGTCAAATGACAGATATTTCTTAAGGTATAATACATTGAGGGTAAACCTGAAAAAGCAAGTAAAACCAAATATGCCCATCTTGCCGCTGCGTACGCTGTATACAGCAAGTGTACGGAATATTGAATTTGGGCAAAACGCCCCCACAAGCTGATGAAATTTTGTCTGCCCGCCAAATGATGATAATTTGCAAAACAACAAACTCGCTTGTAATTCAATTCTTTTGCTCGACATCTAAAGTGTTTCATGAATAAAATGCCTCATTTCTTATGTATTTTGAAACATTCTTTTTTTTTAATCTCAATCAATACTGCGACGACAGATGCTGCCAATGAACTGTGCCAGAAAAAGAAACTTTGTCAGCAACATAATTAATTGCATCGGGAGCTTGGCTATGGTTCGCTTTCAACTTTCAACTCGAGAGTCACGTAGGTTGTAAACGATTTTTACTTTAATCACAAAATATGCTCAGACCAGAACGGAAGCGAGCCAAAACGGAAGTTGGCATTCTGATTGGAAATCTGCTAGGTGTACTATATATACATATACTGTATATACATATATGTATGTATATGTAGAGACCGCCAGCGACGGCAATTCGCATCAATTTGATTAGACTTTAGAAAAAACTGGAAAATTTGGTTTACCCGTTACGGCCATCAATTTGTGTGTGCGTGTCTGGGCCAAGCTAATGACAGCGCCGAGTTTAATGGGCGAACGGAAAATTTCGTTGCATACTTTCGGGCAGTGACAAAAATATTTCCGCGAAAGAGTCTCTGTGCGACAATGGCATCATCATGCGGGAAAAAAGCAGAAGGCGATAATTTATGTTCAGCTGTATAGGCCCAGTGCGCTGTCTACCCTTTCATCACTGATAATAACAGCATATTAGTATGGTCCAGAGCTGAATATATTTCGCTCTTAAAAAACCACCAGCACACACACATATCCAGCATCAACTAGATTTTATCTTATTTTTTTTTTGACTATGTATGAGTCTTTTCATCTGCCGATTTATATCGCCATTGTGTCGCGCTCACATCCACATCCACATAATTTTTCTCAGCTGGCACAGCATGGCGTATGCGTAATATTTATTTAACGGCCACAATTTACGCTTTAAGGTTCGCTGTTTGGGCTAAAAGGTTTTGACGGCAGCTTCTTATTTATTTTATTTGCCAGCACAAAGTGCTTAAGCCTAAAAGGGTTTCAAATTATATTAAAGTAATGAAAAAAAAAAAAAAACACTGTAAAACAGTTTCAACAATTATAAAATGCATAGCGGAAAAACACATAGTGTCGCTGTATGTGGGTGTGTGTGTGTGTGTGTGTGTGTGCTGGCAGCCTGTCTATGTGGCTTTTAAAGCCATGCTAGTACTTATATGTAGGTTCCTTTAACGCTCGAACGTGCATAGACTTTAGAAATGATTGTTCTTTTAAATACTCACTGAATGTGAGGAGGGAATGTGAGAGAAAGTGGGTTGATGAAATACGATATATCGTTTGAATAAATTTGATATTATATTGATATAGATATTCAGAGACTTGAATTAATTGAATTAATAAATGTATAGAAACTTTTGTACATAAGCAATAATATTTTAGAGCTGTAAGGCCCTAATTTCTGGCAAATAAGTTATATATATATATAAATATATTTATATATATATTTTTTTTGCCATTTACCTATTAATTTCTAACATTCAAATTAGAAGAACTTCTAATTAATTTCAGATAATATTTATAATGCAGAAATATTCTGTTTTACAAAATTACAATAATATATATGCTGATATTATACCCGAAAATTCAGCTGGATAATGTTACTTAGCCAAATATTTTATACTATTTATAAAGTGAACGATATATGTATATACATATAAATATAATACGTAATGTATATAAAACTTTAACTTCATTTTCAAAATGTAGGCTATCTTATAGTCAACCAATTGCTTGCTTCTCGCAAACAGTGAAGAAAATGCTTTAAAGCCACTTTGCTTTTTCTTCATAAGCAATTCACGCCTGCAGCATGAACCAGTCAGGAAATGAAATATTTCGGGTAAATCCCAACAACAAGAGAAAACGAAGAATATAAATAGAGTCTGAACAAACCGCAAAATTCATAGGAAGTAAGCAAAAATATTTGATATTTGAAATGACAAAATATGAACACAAGTTAAGTCGAAAACAGGCCGAAGGCAGTTTATTTTGGAGTATTTCAAGCAAACTAAATCAACTCAGTTTACTTTAGAGTATTTCAGGCAAACCAAATCAGCTCTGCGTATTTCAAGCCAACTCGGATTGCTTTAAGCCAACAAATTCACTTCATGGTCGAATTGCTTTTGAAACAAAGTGAAATTCACATTTTGCATTTGATTGTTTAATTGAATTCGACTCGGGCGAAAAGTTGAGAAATTAAGCACGTACATTTTTACTTTTCAATTTTTGTTTTTTCCCCATTTGCCAATTCTATTTCATCTTCTTTTTTGGGCATCAGCGAGTTGGATAAAAGTTGCGAAAAGTGAATAGAGAATTTGCGCCATTTTCATATAATCATCTGGGTGCTGCCATTGAACGTTTGCCAGTGTCCTCTCTATCTCGATCTGCACATTTCACATTTCTATTTCTCTCGCTCGTTGGTGGTTCCGGACAATTAGGGAAACTGTTTTGTCAAGCAATTTAGCATTTGCCAACAAGATTTCTGCACACAATTTAATATTGAATTTAGCGGCTTTGCTTAGTGCGCTCTGTGGCCAAAAACATTTCCATGGAAGTTCGCTTCGAAACGAATGATTGGCAATTCGCTAATCGGCTGAAACACAGCTGATAAACAACTTTTTCTGTGTTGCTCCCCCTCCCTCCCCCTTTCTCTCTCTCATTTCAATTAACTGCGCTGCGTATACGCAACATTTGACAGATTGTCAAATGTTCAGCTGTATAGGCCCAGTGCGCTGTCTACCCTTTCATCACTGATAATAACAGCATATTAGTATGGTCCAGAGCTGAATATATTTCGCTCTTAAAAAACCACCAGCACACACACATATCCAGCATCAACTAGATTTTATCTTATTTTTTTTTTGACTATGTATGAGTCTTTTCATCTGCCGATTTATATCGCCATTGTGTCGCGCTCACATCCACATCCACATAATTTTTCTCAGCTGGCACAGCATGGCGTATGCGTAATATTTATTTAACGGCCACAATTTACGCTTTAAGGTTCGCTGTTTGGGCTAAAAGGTTTTGACGGCAGCTTCTTATTTATTTTATTTGCCAGCACAAAGTGCTTAAGCCTAAAAGGGTTTCAAATTATATTAAAGTAATGAAAAAAAAAAAAAAAACACTGTAAAACAGTTTCAACAATTATAAAATGCATAGCGGAAAAACACATAGTGTCGCTGTATGTGTGTGTGTGTGTGTGTGTGTGTGTGTGCTGGCAGCCTGTCTATGTGGCTTTTAAAGCCATGCTAGTACTTATATGTAGGTTCCTTTAACGCTCGAACGTGCATAGACTTTAGAAATGATTGTTCTTTTAAATACTCACTGAATGTGAGGAGGGAATGTGAGAGAAAGTGGGAAAGTGGGTTATTCAACATTTGACAGTCGACTTTCGCCTGTTTACGCCCTTGAACGTAAATTTTCAATGATATTCGATTTTTTGCTCATTTCTATTTAGCCTGCCAAGCGGCTCTTGCACAAAGTGCTCTGCGGTCTGTGGCTCGGGCTGTGTGTTAGCTGCACATGCGAAGGAGTTTGCGTTAAGTGCTTCTACACCTACGCACAGCTATGTAATGGAATTTCATCTTCTTCTTTATTTTTGGTATGCAAGTGGGCGAAGAGTCTTCCATGATAATGTAGAGCAGCGCTTGCTCACCTCAATCCACAATCGCCGCAATCCTAACGCATGTCCAGGCTTGTCACATTTTTTGGATTTCAATATCCATTGACAGAAATGGCTCGTAATTCAAACAGGGAATATGTTTTTATAAGCCACAAAAATTGAATACCTTTGCGAAGAAGTAAAATTTAACAGTAGCATACTGAAGACAATAGATAGATTTTTACTAAGCTGAAATTATTAATAATATATTTTCCAAGATTTATGTATAATTAAATTTATATACACTTTAGAAAATAGCTTAAATATGTTAGATAATCTTTGATGATCTAATGCAATTATTAATAATATATTTTCTAAGATTTATGTATAATTAAATTTATATGCTTTTTAAAAAATTGCTTAAATATGTTAGATATTCTTTGATGTTCTAATATATTATTTTACTTAAATAATATATGCAACGATGAAAGTATAAAAATTATTTTTTTTATAATTTTTATATTTAAAATTATTAAATTTTTTTTTATATATTCAATTTAATTTTTTATTGTATTTTATATTTATATTATATTTATTTATATTTTTATAAAAAAAACTTGAAATATATTTAGCTATAAAAATTATGAATTTTTAAATTCTTTTTTTTTTATTAAACTTTATTCTTGAACATCAATTAGATAAATTTTGTTGTATGTCAAACACCATACAAAATCTTATTCTATAATATTGTATTTTATATTATTTCACTTCTTTTATTTATATATTTTATCTGACATTTTATTTTATTTTAATAATATGGCATTCATATTTTTATTGCTATACAAAATTCGCTAAATATTTTCAATTTTAAATAAATATACAATTCACTTATTCTAAGGCTTAGCAAATCTCTAATCCCAGCATCAACAGAGCTTTAAATTCTAAGCAATTGATGCTAATCAAGAACTACTAATACAATATGCTTACTATTTATACAATCTGGAATTTTTACTGAGGTTCTTTCAAGCGTTGCACAATTCATGTTGAAATTTATAATATCCTCTTAGCATCATAAAGACACAATATGGATGCGTTTACATTGTCTGTGTGTGTGTGTGTGCTCGCTCGTTTGCAAGGGGAATTGCATTAAAATGCTGTTTGGCCCCGTTTTTGTTATATTTGTGGGAATACATTTTGCAGGCAGCCACAGCCACAGCCACAAGTGGCGCAGGTCCCTCTGATTGCTCTAGCAAATGCATAAAATTCAAGGCAAGGCCAAAATCGATGCCCGAGCACCACGTGCCAAATGTGTTCGGCATGTTATGCAGAGGATTTACTGTAACTGATACTCGTCCCAGGCACAGCACATTCTCATTGAAATGTATGACCACACACACACACACGCACACGCACACGCATACGCACGGCATGTGCTGGACCTGTTGTTGGGCAATGCGCGTGGCAGCCAGACGGATTTGTCGTGTGGAAGGGGCGGGGGTGGTTTGAGGCGAGGCGAAGAAAATAGCTAGACCAAAGATATCCCAATCAATTCAATCATTTCATAATAAGTTCCATTTAGATAAGGCGCCACGAAAATTATAGTTTTATCATATAGAACTTGAGCTCAATGGTAACTCTCTCTTCAAAAATATATCTATATATTATATAGACAACTCATACTGAAAGGTAACTTCCTCTACAGCATAAAGAACACATTAAAAAGTAGAGTCTCAGATAATGTCTTCTAAATATATCTATATATATATTATATAGAGAACTTTTCCATAAAGGTAAATCCCTCTTAAGCACAAGGAACATATTCAAAATCAGATTTCTCTTAGAATCAGATGATAGTTTCAAGAGATGTCTATCTATCCTATACATGTAGATCTCACCAATTCAGATAACGGTTTCAAATACTATATAGTTGCCATATATTATATAGCAAACGTCTATCCAAAGGTAAATTCCCCATCAACATTAAGAACATATTTAAAATGTGAAATCTCTTGGATAAACTTTATTTGAATTTTAATTGCTTTTGCGTGCGCTTAAGCAGTTGAAAGTTTTTGGCTGTCTTGCTGGCTTTGTACTTGCTTATAAAATAACTTGGGCATGGAGTCCAGTTAAGTTGCTTTCTTCTGGTAGGCGTTTGCCTGGGCGCTCCGCAATGGTTGGTATGGCTATGGGGCTGACCCATGGAGGATTTGCATTTTGGGGCTTGCCGCAATGGCTCAGTGCAAATTGCTAGCTAACCAAATGCGTTTAATTACATCTCATCTATCTATCTCTGTTTAGCGCACGCCTACGCTGAGATTCCAAGATTCTCGGAAAGCTCAACGAGTCGCTAATTTGGCTTCTGCTGACACCGCGTACAAACTTTATGGCTGCAATTTCGCTAAAAACTTTGCCATTTCACTAAATTTTGCACACGGCTCGAGGCGAAGCGCTGAAGTCGGTGGGCGTCTAAAATTGAACGTTCTGTGAAAATCAACAGTTTTTGGCCAGGTTTAGTTTGGCTTGGCTCAGTTTGGCCTGTTGAATTCAGTGCAAAGGGCGGCAATGAGCCAAGATAACAGTATATAGACATTAGCATATGTGGTCAGAGGTAAACAGAGACTGATATGCACACATAAAACTAAAACACACACACAGCCAACACACACACATTAACATATCAATAAACTTGCTGTGGATTTACTGGCAGGAATCATGTTTATGCTATGCTCATTAAAGCTGATGGTGAGTGTGAAGAGTATATTGAAATTGAGGATGAGCATGCGACAGAAGTAGCGAGGTATCTATTATTATATATATTATAGTAAAAGCATTGTAGAGATGGTAGGTATGAATTTTAACCATGTCGGAATGCTCAGTCTATATATATCTCATTCTCTGGTATTATATATATTATAGTAAAATCATTGTAAAGGTGGTAGGTTTGAATTTTAACCATGTCGGAATGCTCAGTCTATATACATATATCTCATTCTTCCTGTTGCTCTCTCTATCTCTCTCTCTCTCTCTCTCTCTCTCTCTCTCTCTCTCTCTCTCTCTCTCTCTCTCTCTCTCTCTCTCTCTCTCTCTCTCTCTCTCTCTCTCTCTCTGAAGGTTGTAGGTTTGCATTTTAACCATGTCGGAATGCTCAGTCTATATATATCTCATTCTTCCTGTTGCTCTCTCTCTCTCTCTCTCTCTCTCTCTCTATCTGTCTCTCACACTCTATTATTCTCTTCCTTTAAAGTGAACAGTGACATTCTTTCAGAGTCTTGTATTATTATTAAGGTATAGGACTGGTAAAATGGGTTGAGTTACAGCAGAGTATGAAACATGCACTCATATGTCTTCCAGAATATTCAATATCGAATCTATAATGCGTAATTCATTTTGTATAAAATTCATGTAAAATTATTGCAGCTTTATCTCCTAGAAAATATGTTATATATACATATTTATTGCATTATTATTATTGCATATCCAAAATCTCTTGAGTTTTTAGCAATCGTTTTCCAAAATTTCTATTTCCGTTCTCTCATGATCTTTGAGATAATAAATCATTATTAAAGGGCAGCATTGAGTCAGGTTGCTCCCAAACAGCTGTGCAGCTTCTAATACCAATATTTTTATTGCCTGTGTCATAGACCATTTCATATTATGAGCAGCCAATGCAAATATTTAGCTTACAGCTCTCTACATGGTATCTTTAGGTTAGATGTCCTTTTTTTTTGGCATTTTGACAAAGGAATTTAAGTGTTTTAGGGCTTCTCGCACTTTGCCTAGCCGCATTGTTAATGCAGAATACATTAAAGCAGATTAAAGCCAAACGTGGCAGCAGGTGGAATTGACACAGAAAAAAAAAAAAAGAGGGAACGACCCATTCAACTCTCTTATCACACACACACACACCATTGAAAATATAAATTTCGTAAGCCAGTCACGAGCGTGTTCGCCGTCTCGCCTCGTGTTGAGGCAGGTCCTCCAGCTGGTGTTGGCCTCAAGCTGCGCCGTTCCTCTACTTGTTTGGACTAATTTTAATTATTTCTTGGAGCATTTTTCATTACGCCAATGTACAAGTAGCCACACAAGCAACAAATACATACATGCATACACAGACACAAACACACTAGCACACACACACACACACTTATAGCTGGGCAAACAAATGTCTCCCCTAGCAATTTATTTAATGAAATTATCAAATTATACAAAATGTGCCGCCTAAATGTAACTGCAAAGCAAATTTAATGTTGTTGTTGTTGCTGTTGCTGTTGTTGTAGTCGGCTCTGTTGTTGTTATTACTGGCAGACCACATGAAAAATAAAGCCACAGCCATGACATGCTTCATCTAGCATCTAATTCCATACACACACACACACACACACACACAGTCACAGAGGGCAGACAAGCAAAAGCAAATATATTATAGATGGACAGCTATCAAAATGGCTGAGCACAAAGCACGACTCACGATGCAAGTTTGGCCAAAAGTCAGTCACGACTCTGTTAATACGTATAAAATGTATATATTCGACACATCTGGCAACCCTATATCTTCTTACAGAGATGGGCACTATACGCCGTACAGGCTTAAGTCGGCCA
Source organism: Drosophila navojoa (assembly GCF_054131105.1). NCBI lineage: Eukaryota > Metazoa > Arthropoda > Insecta > Diptera > Drosophilidae > Drosophila > Drosophila navojoa. Next base: position 2,993,833 of record NC_142890.1, read on the forward strand.
ATTAGGATTGTTAATTCCAGATCCCATTAATAAGAATTGCTCCTCCCGCGCCATACAATGTTATGCTATTAACAGCATTCTGTTAATAACATAGTCCCAGTTCTTCTACTGGCTCGCAGGGTACTGCTTCTCACACCCGCCCACATTAAAAAAAAATAAATAATAATAAAACAATGGGCAGCCTTATAGAGCTGCCCATTGGGTCCTTCGAATATGAACCATCCTGTATGCATGTGCCCTTATGAGGATGTATTACTAAATTTTGTTATCGAGCATTTAATGTTACTGCTTTATTATTATATTTTTTTCTAGTATTATTATTAAATTTTAATGTGTTTTTTTTTTTTTTTTTTTTTTTTTTTTTTTTGCATGAAAATGGTTGTATATATTTTCTGTAAAAATTTGAACTTAAGTTTTTTTTTTTTTTCTTTTAAATATTTTTTGTGTCGTTCACACTCAGCATTTATTTATGAATTACAAATTATTTTAATTCTTTATTTTATTTGCAATTATTTTTATAATATTATTCCCAATTTGATCATATATGTATATTATACCTAAATATAAATACTCCTTTATTTATAATAAATACACACTGTTTACATCTTTATTAAAAAAAATCGCTTGTCCTTTGATATTCATTTATTTATATACAAATTGTTTCACCTTCTTCTTCGTCTCCACATTCTTTCACTTTTCTTCTAGAACTTGCCCGAAATTTCACCTGCCATCATCATTGCGCTCCCGTCTCACGCTGCCGTCGCTAGCAGACAGTTGAAATGTATCCATTACGCAGACATAACTTAAATGTCCTGCCAACTGCTCCAACAGCTCCATCCCGAATCGCCCGTCAGCCGCCAGCCGCCAGCCGTTAGCCACGTGGCGCAAGTATCACATTTCGTGGGCTCAATTACACAATTAATCAGAGCATTTGCAGTCGTATATTAAGCAGCTTGAGTTCTGGCCGCATTCATAGATTTGTGGCCAAGCTAACTTTTTCAATTAACACCAAATTATGCAAATTGTGTGCGTGTGTGTGTGTGTTGGTTAGGATGCCAATGATCCTTCTGCTAGTCGCACTGCCTCAGGCAGCTGCTCTATCTGCCCGCCGTCCAAAATTGTTCAAGTGTCAAAGTTTACATACCGTCGCCATAAAAAGTAAACTTTGCAAGTTGTGAGGTGTGTCCGCATCGAAGGGGAGACTTGGATGGTTGGGGAGCGGGGAGCTGGCCCACATAATAGCCACGCTAATGGCTTGCAATGTTAACGCACTCGAGGACAATGTGATAAATTAAATTGAAATGATGCAAGGGTTGATTCCTAAGTTCTACAAAACCAAAAACATTTTGAAAGGTTTCTTTTACTTCAAAATATCTACAAATTGCTTTGAATTTAAATAAAAGAAACCCTAACTACTTATTGTTCTTATTATAATTCCAAAATTTATCACACAATTTCCATACTTCTTTTAGAATTTTCTATCATCTAACGTTTTTTTCCCACAGAGATTTGTGGCCCACCTCGCAGCCTTGGACTAACTGCTTGGTAACGCTGCTGCAAAACTTAGTTAGACTGTTCATTTCGTGGATGCCACAGTTGGCAGCAGCTGCAATATATTCACTTCAATATATGTATGTGTAACGGAACGCATACCTATATTCCAATTTCCCGCGCACAATACGAGTCCCCGACGAGCCAAGGAAAAGGCAGAGGCAAAAGTTGGCAATGCCAATGGGGAAGCGAAGTTGCGCTATTCATCAGGCTGCGGTTGCACATCTACCCCTCAAATCTCCCTCCCTCCCTCTCTCTCTCCTTCTGTCTGCCTGTCTTTCCTTATCTACCTGTCCTCGGTCTATCTGTCTCACTCCCAATTGGCACTCGAGTTACTTGGTTCGTCTCGTTGCGCTTGCTTAGACGCCTAATTTACGAACTGTTCATAATACAAATGATGCATTGTCTTAGCAAGTTGTAACTGTGTTTGTGTGTGCACGTGTGTGTGGTCTCTGTGTGTGTGTGTGTGTGGTTTGTCTGCAGTCTAGGTGTCAGGCTACTGCCGAAGTGTGACTTGAAGTGCCAAGCAGTTGCTGAGTGCTCGAGCACCTGAAAATGATTCAATTACACAAGAGAGAGAGAGAGAGAGAGAGAGCTGCTCAGCTTAAATTGTTCTCAATTTAAGCATCTATTTCAGTTTGAAACAATGAATATGATGTATTTTAAATATTAGTATTTATTTAATTTGAAACACTAAATATGAGGAAATTAAAAATTGTGATATTATAGATATTATATTTAAAAAATGTTATAAAAAAATAATAAACTCTTATTCATTGTTGAAAAAAAAAAAAAATTAAGATTTTAAAAATCCATCAAGCTCTGAAACTTGAAGATTTTGTTAAAATATTTGTTTACATTTGAGAATGCATTATTTTAGCTGTTATGAAGTGTAGAATCTATGCATGAATTTCATAATTTAATAACACATTTAGTCTAGTTAGCTAAGAGTAAAATCCCATAATATTAATAATGTAATATTGCAATATTTACTTGATTTCATCATTTGATCTTTGAGTCACCTGTATTCTCTTAAAGACCGTTTTAATATTAATTAAATATTTGAATAAATTCAAAATATATATAGAATCAGAAAGGAAAAATACTAAAGAAATATGTAATATAAATATATATAATAATATAATTTAATTGGACAATAGATAATATTAAGAGATCAATAGACAGTGATTGTTTTTAAACAGGCGGAAGAAAAAAACAGAATTATTTTTGATTTTTTTTTTTTAATTATTTCCATTTTAATATCCTCTATTCTAAGCAATTTTTAAATATATTTTTATTTTTTAATTTAATTTATTTGTATATTTTTTTTTATTTTAGTTTTTATTTTATTCTAAGCAATTTTAGTTTATTCCAAGAAATTTTTTAATATATTTTTATTTTTTTATTTAATTTATTTATATATTTTTATATATTTTTTATTTTAGTTTTTAAGTCGATTTTAACAGCGAAACCGTTAGACGGAACGCAGACTGGGAACCGTAAAAGCGAAAGAAAACAAATGAAAATAGATAAATAAAATCAAAATAATGATAGAACATATATTTTCGCTTAAGTCCCCCACTGGCAGAATATTTTAAATTATGTGTGTATATCCATATATACTTAATGTAATTGGAATAAATCGATCTGAGAAGCAGCAGCAACAACAGCGACATTGGTTGATTTGCTTGTCGCGACGGAGTCGTTGCTGCATAAATCAAGTTCCTTTATTTTATTTTTGTTTTTTATTTGTTTTTTGTTTTTGTGTTTGCAATTGATTTAATGCTGAGGCTTTCTATTTGTTGTTGTTCGAACTCATTTGCCTATTGTTGACATCAGTTTTAAATAATTTATGCATGCTACCTGTGCCCATATTCCATATTCCCATATTATTATCACAATTTATGTGCGGTAAATAATGCATAATGCGCAGTAAACGTGGCATACTTTGAGGCGTTCGCTTTCTGCGATTTTTGCTTGTGTTTCACTTGGGCTGCCTGTTTGCAGCACTGATTTATGCCCCGGCTGTGTTTGCTGTTCTGCGATTTGTGGGCGTGTCCAGTTTTTGCCCCCCTCCCCGGCCGACACTTGATTTGTGGCCGCCTGGCACTTGGCGCTGATGGAAAGGTCACGTTGACTGGCGTGAACTTTCAACTCAGGTTTTGATATACGATACACGATAGAGCCATAGATATATGTTATAAGGTGGAGACAGCACGAAATCACTTTGAATCAGTTTGTCAGCGCCTCAGCTATAATTAAATGGCATTTAATTGCCTACTTGTATTTGTGTGTGTGCGTGTGTGTGTGTGTGTGACGCGTGTTTGCTTTTCCGTTTTCATTTCACTTGGCTGCTAATTTTGGCAACGTCTGGCGCTGCCTTCGCTTGGCTGGCCACAAGCCAGGGCATCGAGAGGCATCGAAACGCACCGAAATCATTTCAATTAGCGTCGACTCTAACAGCCATGCAAATGTGGGCCACATGCAGCGTTTGGGCCAACTGAACGTTAAGCATTACAATGGAGCCAAGGCGCAGTGCCCATAGTGTGGTCCTCTGCTCGGGCATTTCTGCTGCTCCAGCAGACCGTAAGATACGTCTATTGGGTAATAGACGACAACAAACAACAACAACAACAGACAACGACAAACAACAACATTCACATTAGAAGTCAGCTCAGAATTCGTTTTGCGTGTATTACAGTTTCTGTGCGATTTGTAAAACGGATGTGGCTCCCATCACAAACACACACACACACACACACACACATACATATATGTATATATATATACACATAGACATGTCCTGCGAACTGCAGACACATGTCGCTTTTAACGAGCGCTCCCGGCTCGGCATCCGACTCAACAGTATTAACCTTTTTTCTTTTTTTTTTTTTCATGTCTGCCTCTGCCATCGAAATAACTCAAATGCTTTGCCGCATTTGTTGTTCCATTCTATGGCAATTTGTGTGAAATTTATTCTCACACACACGCACACACACACACACACGTACTTAGATTAGGGTCTGTACATTGTGGTCAATAGTTCAAAATTTATGTTAATGCGGGCACAACTTACTTTTAGACAAATTCAGCTTATTTATGCAATTGAATTAAGAGATGTATTTATTTTTTATTGCTGCCCATTTAATGCCTAATTTATGCTTAATCATGAATTTAAATAATTTTTGTTGAGCATTTTTCCTGACTCTTTAAAGAGCAGTGCTCGGAGTAAATTTTATTTAAAACAAAAAATAATAATAATAATTTTTTTTTATTAAATTAACAAGTTTTTATGCTGCAAAAAAATGCAATTAAATTAAATAGTTGACATTAATTGACAATTTCAATTAAATTGTCGCATTTAATTATGCTCGCATTGCATCACAATTTTGCATTGAAGGCAGCTCAACTATTCAAGAGAATTGGCAGCTGAATGCCACAGCTGCAGTTTAATTGAGTTGTAGTCAAGAGAGTGCTTATGCTCGTACTGCTGAGAGTGTGCTCCAGTAGGGAGTAAACGACTAGCAGATACCCGCAGTTTCTCTAAATATTAATAGCCAACTCATCCATTGATAGATGAACCCAAGAGCTTGGTTAGATCGACTCAACTCCTCGTTATAGTAAATACTTTATGGCCACGCCTTCATCTGCCTTTCACAAAACCTTAGTTTCCATTTCAAGTGGGCTTAGGGGGTATATTGGTTTTGTGCAATATCCGTTTTGGGCCGTTTCTTCGTCCGTTTGACCCTTTGCCCATTGATGCGTCGCTTCATCTGCCTGCTTTACGAGAGATTTGTAATGTGGAGCATATATTGTGAATACTTCTATGGGCACCCTTATCTACTAAAGTGCTTACATTTTGCGGACGTGCCCATTGGGGCGTGGCAAAACAGAAATTACATTATTACTTACAACATAAGCGCTTTTATTTATGGCTCTGCTGATAGCTAATGACTTGCAATTTGACATATAAAATATTTTCAAACTGTGCGGCATAAAAGTATCTCTATAATGGAAGATAGATTTGAATATGAGACAGTTGGATAGCGAAGCGAGAGCTATGTCTGTTAGAGTTGGGAAGGAGGTGCTGCCAAGATTAGCTTTGACTTTACAGATTAACGTGTAGTAAGGGTATTCCACAACAAAATAAAATAAAATAAAAAATAAATAAAATAAATCTTAAACTGTAGAGTTCGTGAAAAATATGAAAATATCTGTAGAGTAGATCTAACCCTGACTCCTTCTATATACTTTATCTGCAGAAAACCCATAATATAACTCCATGCATATACTCTATAGTAAGTCACACAGAACTTCACTCATTCGATAGATCAATCATAACATTCTCTTATATTTCAGCATTGTTCAGCCTTTTTCAGGCTAAAATCAAGAAGTTCTACATAAGGCTAGCTATTGACCTTATTTTTTACTGCCCAGTATGGGTATTCCGCAGCTGTTTACAGTCGACTATAACATTCAGAGTGCTTCTGCTGCTGCATACTTCGATTTGTGTATGTGCTTTTAGACAGGTCATAAAAAAGAACTCGACATATTTGCTTTTACTTCATAGTTCAACTTTCAGTTAATCTCATTTATTATTGCTGCTAGCGAGTTTTATTTGCTCTGGTTATATTGTTTGTGCCCCTTTATTGTATTTTGCAGCTATTACTGTTTGCGAAAACTCTTTTTATTTGCTTGTTTGCTTTTCGTGGCATGTTTGCAGTTGGTTTTTCTAGTTGACTCAGTGCCATTAGTGAGTGCGAAAAGTTTGTGGCCGGCTCGAGAAAGCAGCGCTAATTAATAAACTTTTAATAAGCCAATAAATTATCGAAACCATTGTCCGCCGTCTCTAATTAATCCAGCTAAACAATTGTTAAAGCTGCACAGTGACCACGTTGTTTGCTGAATCTGAAATTGAATTGTCATGTATCTGAGGATTCGCTAATAATCAAGAATCCTTTGCGCCGTGTTCATTTGCTTAATGCATTTCAATTGAATGCTCGAGTCGATGGCAGCGTCGGACTTAAACAAAGCTCGAACGGATTACAAAAGACACGTTCCGCCAGTCCGGGCAGTCGGACAGTAAAGTCCCGCTACGAATGCCACGCATTGATCTCCCAAGTGCGTCAAACGATAGTTTAAAGGCAGTCTTTAAGCTTCAGTCAGAAGCTGAAGTAGATTATTATGTGCGGCGAGAAAGGGAGAGGGACAGAGTGTGTGTGAGAGAGAGACATCAAGCTGACGGGCAACACTGAGCAGCGGTTGGGTTTTTGAATGGTTGTTGAATGCTAGTTCATGGGTCCTTGGTCAAGGCTAAGAGTCTTTATTATACGGCTGCAATTGTACAAGCCATTCGAGTTATTTTTGGTCCTCTGCTTGATTGTGGCTATATATGTATATATATAAATGTGTGTGTGTTTGTATTTGTGACAAGCTGCAGCTAATCTTTAGCTGTCTGCTTGGCGATTTCGCCCTTTTGTTTCGCCCTCTTCTGCTGCTGCTGCCTCTGCTGCTGCTTTCGTTGTTGTTGTTGTGGTTGTGTCGAGTACATGGAGGCCATAAAACAAACACTTTTAGTTTGTTGAACTGTGACCGAGGGCTGCGTTTAATTTGTTGTCAAAAATTGCTACCGAAATTTGATGCGGCTGCCAGCTGCCAGCTTGACAACAATGTTTTTCTTCAGTTTTCAACTGCTCACGTCTTTTTTTTTATAAAAATAAATACTTTTTTTTTCGTTGTATATATATGTATATAAATATATTATGGAGAGGGAAAGTTAATAATAGGCTTTACAAAAAATTTAATCCTAAAATAGCTTTAAATATAAGATAAGCTGTCGAAAAAATAAAATAATAATAAATAAATATATATAAATATATATATGTAATGCATAGAGAAATATACGCATATATGCAAAAAAAATATTGTTTTTAAATAAAATAAAAATATTCATATAAAATAATATAAAAAATTATAGTTTTTAAAATGTAATATAATATTTATATAAAATAATTAATATACAAAAAAAATTGATATACAAATAAAATGATATATCTAAAATTTTTAAGACAAATATATATACAATTAAAACCGTATATTTAAATTTATTAATAATTGTTTAAAATATTAATAATAATATAAAATATATATTTAACTACCCTAAAAAAATGATATAATAAATATATTGCCAAATAAAATAATTGGCACATCATTACAATATAAATAAAAGTTCATGAGCTTATGCTATAATTACTTGCTAAATAATTAGCTAATAATTTCCATTAAAATTGCTATGCAAAGTGCCAACAATTTAAAAAACAAAAAATAATTAGCTTAATGCCCTTAAAAATAATACAATAAATATATTGTCATGAAGAATAATTACCAATTCAATGGAATAAATTTTGATATTTGATAGCTAATATAGTAACAAGTAGCTGTTAAATTCAATTAAAATTCCCATTCATGTCGGCAACAAAAGCAATTTCCACTGCGCACTTGCTGATCAAACAATCAAACTGTTGATGCCAATGCACTCTGTGGCTTAATAAATAATAAATGCCGTGGCTGAAGCGTCGAGTTTAGTTGAAAACTCTGTGATTGCCATTTAATTAAAATGCTGCAACAATGCGCAGAAAAGTAGGCTATAGAAAATGTCAGTCGACTGCAGTTGAATAGAAGTGTTGGCAAATACTACAGATATCATCCGAAATGGCTGGGATATTTATTACAGATATCATCTCAAATATGGTGGAAATATGCGTTATAGTTTTGTAAATATCCCTAGGCAGGCAGGCAGTGGTTGACCTCGTTGACTGAATATAAAAACCAATTGGGTTCATCAATACTGTGCGCTGTCTATTGTGCATAAAAACTTGAATAATAAGTATACACATACATATATACTATATTTAGATATGTGCAAATATGTGAAAATATATTTCTATTATTTTTTATTGCACACACATACATACAGATACATATGGTTTTGATGAGCTCACCCACAAGCCGACGAAATTCAGTATAAATTTTTAATTGCCCAGCCATTTGTGTTGCTTAGCATATTCCAAATTTGTTTAGCTTAGCACTTTAATTTGGTCGAAATGAACTCTAGAGCCCTTCTCTGTCGCTGGAGTCCTTCAACTAGTTTCAAAACCTTTCCTGCGGCTACCCTCTTGCTCGTTAAGCGCAGACAAAAGCCACAAAAAACATAAAAACACAGAGAAAAAGTAGAAAAAATGCAAAATTGTTCAAAAATATAAACTAACTGACAGGATGTGGGATTAAAATCTGTACTTGAGCATGTCAGCTTATGAAGAGATACAAAACTCTCATAATTTTATACTCGTGCGTGCAGCCAGACGACAATGGAAAACAATGTAATAGACTTTTTATCATTTACATACAGATATCATATATACATACATACATATAGACCATGGCTGTCTGTGCATAATGCCTTGAACAGGCCACACAAATCGCCGTTACAGCAGCAGAGCGCCTGCTGCTGGGGTGTACTCGACTGACAGATACCCTGGCCTTGTTGGGTATATTCTTCTGTGAGATACCCTAAGTGTAACTGAATTCTAAAGCATTTTAGCCTATGGGTAGAATTCGAATATTGCGAATATCTGAGAGATGAACTGACTTGAAATGTTTAAGAAATTATTTTAGTTATTAGAAATAAGACGAGTGTTGCTACTAGAAGACATCTTCAGTCTGACTGCCTTGGAATATATTAAAAGTAATATCAATGTCGCAAGAGTCCGAGAGTATAATATGCCTACCATAGCCGTAATCCCTAATGGGAAAACGCCACGTAAAATACATTTTGTGAGTTGCTGACTTGAGTCAGAGCTTAACTAAGCTTAACTGCCTTTGAAGACATTCTAGCTTTCATGAAATAGCTGTAGTAGGGTCTATCTTATGTAGAGATACCTTAGACTGATCTGTTTTGGAAAATATGCAAAGTAACAGAGCCTATATCATATATAATTAATATCGATATTTATCGATAACTAAGGATGTCTACAATTTGTTAGCTCAAGCGCTCATTTACAAGAAATCTTCTTCTAAATATAATATTTCATGAACAAAATCAATCTAACCACCTTCTATCAGTTTCAATGGGTATAAATAAGAGCAGAGAGGCCTTTAAGGTTTTTGTCTTTAATTTTTGTGACTCCTCTGCATTTTGATTGATTACACAGACAGTCAAGCGGCGATTCCGACAACGACAAACCGGAAAAGCGATTTTTTTTTGTGCGCTAAAATGTCTTACAGTTCAAAGACTTTGCTTGCCATTCAATATCGCTCACATTTTGACTGGTTGTCAAAAGTGAAAAATAAATTTAATGGACAAAACATGTTGCCAACAGACCTAGCCGATGGCAGAAGCCAGAAGGTTTACGAACTGCTTCTGGCAATATGCAAACTGAATTTGATTTTATGTTAAGTTAATCAACTGTTAAATGGAGTCTCGCGACCCGGGCTCTCTAGAGAGTGGACGCCATAAATTTGCTATTGAAATTTTATGTCAATTTTGGATGTTATCATTTGATAATATGTTAAATTTTGAACTCATTTTTCATTTGGAGGCACAAACTTTATAAATATTTTATTTGTGAATGTTTATTTTAAGAGCAGCTATTGTTGCCCTACGATTTCCTGTACGCTGTTTTCTCAGTAAAAAATATAAAATGTGTAAAGTAGATGAAGGTGTAGATGTACTTGATTTAGCTGCCCTGCACTTAGCCAGCTGCCAAGTGCAAGTACTAAGGCTTATCCCATTGCTTTATGTGTTTCCTAAGGGCAGCAAGACAAAGCGAAACTTTGCAAAAAGTAACTGCCAGCTGCATAAGAAGTAAGAAAAAACGATTGAAGTGAAAAACTCTTGAAAGAGAAGAAGCTAAAAAACCGAAGTTCTCTTTTCGATTTCGATTTCGAGGAATCTTTGCTTGCAGCTGGATGCTGCTGCTGCTGCTGCTGCTGCTGGCAGTGTATTTAGGGTTAATAAAAGGAAAAGCCTTTTCATTTATTTCCATTTGTCTTCCTTTCATTTCATTTCTTTTTGGCTTGGCTTGGCTTTTGGTTGCATGTGCAGAGCCTTATGTGTGGTATATATACTTGTTGCCGCTTAAACACTTAATTTATGTGTGGTGCTTAAGCACTTGCGTGTTGCGTAGTCAGTTCGTCACTTGCAGTCTCGCATTAGCTGGGCATAAATCGTCTGGGCCCAGCTAATGCAGTCGCCATCATTTATTGGCCCATAAATTGCCATGCAAACAAGTTTTCTGACCTTAGCCTGAGTTGCTCTATAAATGGCAGCAAGTAAAGTTGTCAGAGAGAAAAAATTGAGTTAAAGAAACGGTAAAAAAAGAATAAATATTGAAAATGTATCTTCAATATATTTTAAAAATATTTTTATATTTATATTATTATTATTATTATTTTTATTTATATTATTATTATATTTTTTCTGTTTTTTTATTTATGTATTTTCAATATACTTTTAAAATTTTTTTCTATATAATAATCATTTTTTTTTCTGTTTTGTTATTTATGTATTTTCAATTTATTTCAATATTTTTTTTTTATATTTATATTATTATTATATATATATATTTTTTTTTAAATAAATAGAAATATATTTTTCATATTTTTTTCATAAATGTGCTCTTAATAAAAGAATTCACTTATTTTTATATCCTTCATATATTTATTTCATATATAAATATTTTTTCGTATTTTTAAAAATATTTGGATATATTTAATTTTTTTATATTTAATTATTAAATAACTAGAACATGGCTAAAATTCTAGCTAAAATAAGTGAAATTCAGTTTTGCTGCTCTAATAATCATAATTAAGTGTTAAGTGAGATTTAAAATGTATGTATGTCATAAATAAAATACACACAGATATATTAGCATATGATATATGTATAGCAACAACAGTGTAGGTCATACACATATAAACATTTCTGTAAATATTCACGCCAAAACTAAATTTCGTAAGCTATGCACAGCCCTGATAAGAATCCCATAAGAATAGCAATAAAAACAAGAGCCTCAAAGATTTCAACGTCCAATATATGTATAACATTTATTTATAACGCTTTGTAAGACAAGTTAAACTTTATATCTGAATTGTACTTAAGTCTGGAAAGATGTAAGAAAACAAGTTTCAAGGCAAATCCCAAGCCTCGAAGCCCCTAATCGATCTTTTCTGCTACGATAGTTAAATAAAACTATTAGTTAACATTAACACACTGTACATTTATATCGATATATATATACATAGATAACTATCGGGCAACTAACTATTTATAAAGATTTATTTGCTAACTAAACACTTGCAGCGCTGGCGCCTTTCATTTATCACAGCGACTTGGGCGTGGCATAGCCAGTTCTGCCATTGACCGTTTCATTGTTGTTGGCCGCGTTTTGCTTCTTGCGCTTCTTGCGCCATGGAAACTTGCTCACCTCTGCCCCACCGCCTCCCCCGCCCATTGTAGCCGTGCTCGCCGCCTCCTGGTCGGGCAGACCAGGCTCGTCCCGCCGGCTGATTACACGCGTCAGCTTGAGGCGCGTGGCGGGCTGCGGCGGCTCCTCTGCGGACTGGGCGGTTGCCACCAGCAACGCGCCGTTATTTGTGGCCAGCAGCGTGCGTTTGGCACGTGCAGGCGCACAATGGCTGCGAGCCACTTCAACCACTTCCGGATCCAGCAATGCGTGCGTATTGGCATCACTTGGCCGCGAGCTCTGCGTCTGCAGCAGGCGGTGCGGCACGGCGCTGCCCGTCGACGTCGCGTACAGGTCCTGTTTGCGTAGACGCCTGCCAGCCGCAGCGGCTGCACCACCAGCACCACCACTGCCGCTGGCTCCTGCACCGCCGACAGCGGCCAAACTGCTGCTGTTAATTGTTGTGGTTGTCGTATTCGTGCGAATGCTGTCCTGCAGCGACAGCTGGTGGTTGGCATCGCGACAGCGGAACTGCACCACACGATACGATCCATATGGCTCGAGGGCGTTGTTGTTGTTGCTGCAGCTGACGGGCTGCAGCCGCATCGATCCCTGCAGTCGCATCAGAGCACTGTAGTTGTGCTGGTGGTACTGGTGCTGCTGGTGATTGCGGGCCAGACCGAATTGACGTGTTAATGTAATCTGCAAGGCACATTAGGGGGAAAAGAAAAACACCAAAGATTGCCGGCAGCACTCACCTTGAAGGCCTCCCGGAACTTGTGGCTCATAATGTTGTACAGCAGCGGATTGATGCACGTGGACAGGAAGTAGAGCACGCCGGATGTGTAGTGAAGTATGTGATAATAGTCGTTGAAGGCATCGCGACAGCGGCAGACATTAATCAGCGAAACGCCATAGACAGCCATCAGGCGCTGGGCGTGGAAGGGCGCCCAGCAGAGAAAAAAGGCAACGGCTACAGCTACTGCAAAGAGGGCAGAATGGTTTATCAAATACTTGGGGTGGCCTCGGTCTCGCTGCGGTGTGGGCGGCTGCGTGCGGGTGCCGCATGGTGGTAAGGGTTTTAAGTGTATGGCGGCACACATGGCGTATGCGCATCATTGCGTAAAGTTTTCAAAGTGCGTCGCCAACTTTGTTTCGCTTTTCTAGCTGTGTAATCAGTGTATGTGTGTGTGTGTGTGAGGGTTCAAGTGTGAGGGTCTGAGAGGGTGTGTGACTATTGCGCGTTGCTACACTCAGAGAAAAAGTTAGTTTTTCTGTCCACTTTTCTGAAGTCAATTTGTTTGATTGGGTTCTTCCTAATTTTCAACTAAAGAACTTTTCACACATGAATGACTATAAAACTACATATGTATATAATAAAATTCCCAGAACTTTATCTGCTAGAATGTTTCTGACAAAATAAAAAAATTTTATTTATTTTTTTTAATATTGATATATAAACATAATATATTTTGATAAGTTTTTAACTTACAACATTTTTTTTTGTACTTTGAAAATTGTAATCCTAAAAATGAATATAAAAATAAATTAAATACATAAAACAACATAAATATAAATCGAATAATAATTATAATAAAATATATTATATAAAATATATATTTCCCAAAATTATTATATAATATATTATATAAAATATATGTATCCCAAAGTTCGATATTTTGTACAAAATAAATACTTCTCCTGTACTTTCAAAATTTAAATAATTAATTAAGTGCAGTAAATCAAATAAATATTTACACATATGCAAGGAAAATGATAGCAAAATGAATTTAAAAAAAAAAAAAAATTATAAAAAAATAAAATTTGCAATAATATATTTTATTTTTTATTTCATATTATTTACAACAATTTGAACACAATAAACAAAAAAAAAAAAACAAACAAAAAATATTATAATCAAATTTTCTCTGAGTGCATAAAGAATAAATCGACAACGTGCTTAGAGCAGAATGTCTGCTGATTTCAATCAATCAATCAATCAATCAAACGGATAACTTGGCCCGCACTTACCCAACATTCTGATGACACGACTTTGCGCGTTTAGGCCACGATTCGCGTCATAGGCGCGCCTCGGCAGCGACTGCAGCAAACGGCTACGCTTCAGCTTCATGCCAATCAGCACATAGAGCACACAGATCGCCGTCATGGGTCCGCAGAAGAATATAAAGCCCGAGACGGCGAAAACATGCGCGTAAAAGTTGTTCTCCATCTGCAACACGGAATGGCAAGTAAAGTTGCGGCTTGATGGGCAATTAAGCCAGCCTTGTACCCACCGTGCAGGAGTAGCCATCGCCCTGGTTAACCACCGAGAACTGCATGGCCTGTGGCAGGGCCAGCAGGAAGGCCGCCAGCCAAATAGCAAAGATGAATTTGATGGCACGCGATAACTTGGACATGGTGTGTTGCCTGTAAGTGTTTCATTTTTTCAATTTATGCTCCCAAGAACTGACAGTTACATGACTGAAGTACACTTAATGAAACTTTGAGTGCTTGTGTGTGTGTGTGTGGGAGTGTGCGTGTGTGAGTGTGTGTGTACAAAACATAAACTTTTTAAGTGTCAAAAGAAAAAGTACTTAGTTACTTCAATCGCTACAGTTCTTAAACACTCCTAAATTATGGCAGCTTTATACTACATTAATTTAATTAATATGAGAGGAGCTTAAAGCAAGTTCATCTTTATATGTTTGAAGTGAGCTGAATCTTTACTTTGTCTTTATATTCAGAGACTTAACCCTTTGACATATTGAAGCCAGTCTACAATCAAAAACCAACAAGTCAACAAAGGAAATTTTTTATTTTTGGATATATTTTAATTTCCGTAAGAACACTTTACAAAGCCTCGACAGACTATAATAAGACCAAGGGCGTAATTAACATGTACTTAAATATTAAATATTGTATAAACACCTACATAAGTCTATTTATAATCAGAGAAGTAGAGCTTGACGCACCATATTGTGGAGCTACGAGCGAAAGGAACAGACGTTAAGGAAAGGAATGGTAAGTAAAGCTCACGCTTGCTACTATTTTCCTGAGACCCATTCCCATTAACAAACAGACCAGAATATACAGGGTGGGGCCCCTGACCTATTAATGCGTTCACATTTTGGGGAAATTCTATTAAAGCTTGTAAACAATACTCAGAACTATCATTTAACAGAATTATGTACATATAAATAGCTAAAAAAAAAAAAATTAAAAAAAAAACCTGTGTTCCATATCTAAGGCTTGTTATACTGCAAGTAAACAATACACAATATTAAAAAAAAAAATAGTTCAAATCATTTTAAAAATTCGTAAAGCTGTTAAGTTGTTTAAGTCTAATATCTCTCGGATTAAAACAGAGTTATTAAATTAATTTAATACTTAGGTATTTTTTTTTAATATTTCATATCAAATTACATATATTGCATGCAGCAGAAGTAATGAATATTACATTAGAATATACTGCATACACTAGTTTAAGCTAACTATCTATATATCTTCCCTATCTCTTTTCTATATCAATCTGATCAACTACAAATTAATTTTATATATAATGCAAAAACTACAAATAGATACGAAAATAGCAAATTGTTTGTCTTTCTAATTGAAATGTGCAAATGAAAATGGGGAAAAACTTTTCAAAGTTTTCCAAGCCCCTGCGGCTAGAAAACCAGCAAAGGTCACCCCAGATAAAATAGGAGTAAAAACACAAAAAGGGACAAAAAAAAATTGAATGTGCTGTTGGTTTTCATTTAATAAAGAAAACAACAATAATCGCTGGAAGATAGCGCTGCTCATATCAATATTCATTATGTTTGATAACTACTGTAAAAAGTGAGTATATTAAAGGCATTTATGATGCACTGGATACTACCTCGACTATCTCGACTAGTTGGGCTTTAATTACTGGCATACCAAAAGTCAATGAAATAATTTCGTCATGTAATATTGTAAGTGGTAAAAAGCAATAAATATTATATATAGATTTTGGGATTAATTAAGTGTGCCTATATTATGTTAGGGGATATAAATTACAGCCATGAGCCACTGTTGCCGTAGCTAATTAGTTGTTATCTTAGGGTCAATACACGCACACTCACACACTCGCACACCCACTTACCGAAACGGATGGCAGATGGCTATGTAGCGCTCCACGGTGAACGCCGTGATGGTTAGCACCGTGGCGTTGGCTGCCATTTCGGAGAGTACGCTCTCTATGATGCAGATGCCGTCCGTGAAGGGGTACGAGTCGGGACACCACAGATCGTATAGCTCCTGCGGTATGCCTAACGAGATGGCCGGAAGCAGCACATTAAGCATACGCAACGTTAGCCACATAGAATTTACTCCACTCCCACGCCCACGCCCACTCCCACTCGCACTTACCTGCGACGAGCAGAATCAAATCGGAGACGGCCAAATTGAACAGATAGAAGTTAGTGGCCGTGTGCATGAAATTGTTTCGCGAAATGACAATACAGGTGATCAGGTTGCCCAGCACGCCGGCCACAAAGATTAGGGCATAGCAAATAGTTAGGAAAATGAGCAGCGTAGGCGACTCCTCCCAGTTGTCTGCGATAGTTGTGGTCGCTGTCCCCGCTGCCGTTGCCGTTGTGCCATTTGTGCTATTTGCCGTTAGCAGATTTGTTAGATTCTCGGTCGTCATGTTGAGCATTTGGGCGACATGTGTTAGGAATTTGTCATTGTGCAGCAACAACAGCTCCGGGCTGGGGCTGGGACTCGGACCGAGACTGGGCCTGGCATTTGGCAACGTATGAGCCATGAATGATTGATTGAGGCCATCATCGTCGTCACTGCTGCTGGCAAGTGCAAAGTCAACGCTTTGCTTCATGCTGTCGCCGCTGTGTCAATTAATCCGCGGCCCTTGGTTTGGTGTTGACTGCCAACACTGTTATTAATATAGTCTGCTGCTGCTGCTGCTGCTGCTGCTGCTGCTGCTGCTGTCCGCACTTATCGTTATGTTTGACGTGCTGGCTGTGCACATGGCTGATAAGCTCGGCAGCCAGACGACAGGCCCCGAATAAAAACAACAACCTAAGCCGCACAAACAAAAAACAGCCAAAAATTGTGCATTCGCCTGTGAAGCAAACAACAACATTAAAAGTCATTAGACTCAAGCATGAATTTAAATTGTTTTCCAAAAATACTTGGAACATGTCGGCCTATCTGCGACTCCTGCGGCTTCGACTCGCACCCGATTACAACAGGTGGCTGGCCACCTGGCTCTGGCTGTATCACAACTGCGCAATATGCGAGACACTTTAAGTGATAGAAATTCATGCGGAAATTTTATGGCTTATTCGCAATTTCGTTTGACTAAAAATAGGCAGCATCCACTTCACATAGCTGTGGGGCAAGAGTTGTTGGCATAGTTTCGGACCTCCACCCCCACCCCCCATACACAATTTTCTTTGCTGGCAGACGGAGAAAACTTTTCTGGTATTTGTGGTCAGCATAGTGAGGCAAAAGTTTTCGGAACACGAGGTAAAATACGATCGGTCGATGATGATGAATTTAAGCCCGGGGCTTAATGCGAATACGTATACGCAATTTACAGCATCTCTGATAAATGGCATTTAGAGCTCATAATTCACTCATTATTTTTCGTTGGCACGTTGACAATATGCATACGTAAATCTAACAGCTGCCAGCAGCCATGCCATGGCCATAGCACAGGAGTCGAGCGAACTTTTGAACCACACACGCCAACGAGCCTCTTGGTATTAATCATATTTACAGCTCGTGTTCTTTGCCAGCCTTGTTTCGGAATACCTTTTGCATACATTTAGCTAACGTCCGGTAGCATTTTCTTCAAGTATCCCCCCTAAGATTGGAAACGAACCAAAACCGCAAAGATGTTAACTGAAGTGGGGTGAAGCCAAATGATTCCTGGAATCATCAATGGCTAGGCTAATAATACACAATTTTCGTATATTTAATGCTTGCTATATATATGTATATATTTGGATAGGTGTTAATTAAAGTCTTAAGACGGCGCAAAAATTAATTTTTCTAATGCTTTGAAGTTGGATTTATTGATTGGAAATATTATTAAATACTTATATAGACTTTGTTTTAATTTTTAATGAGTTATGAAATTATCAATTGATTGCTTTATTAAAGGAAAGATGTATATTAAAAATATAATTCTTCATCAATTTATTCACAAACATTTTTTTTATAAACTTTTATATTTTAGGATAATTTTTCGTGGCTTAAGATTGTTATCTCTCTCAAGTATACCTCAGTTAAATCAGCTGTTCGTTTTGATTGTCAATTTCGAAAATAATTTTTTTTTATTTAAAAATTTAAACTAAATATTTTAATTAAAATAAAAAAAAAATTTATAAAAATAAATACAATTTATTTAGCCATCTATATCTAAAAAAAATCGTAGCTCATGCTTTCCCATATCTCCCATTGAAGAAAAAGCCTTGAAGCCCCTTGTGAACGCCCTGTGCAAAAATTCATTTTTAAGCTGCAAGGATTTTCTTTCAAAAGCCATTTAAATATTCCAATGAAAATTCCAAAAAATAGCTAAAGTTCCACTGTGCAGAAATTTGACTTTGCACTTTGTGAAAAATTTGATTAGTAAAGTTTTTCTACGGCTTTAATTTGATATCTAATTGATTTATTGACCAAGAGAAATAGTTCAATATTCAAAGTTTGTTAACAATGCAATTGGATTATCATTTACTTGGCTTCTCTGTCTCCGTTCTGGGAATCAAGCGAGATTATACACATTGTCGTTCACTTAAAATTCAATAAAAATCTGTCATAAATACCTATAATGCATTTCACATGAAGCACAATCACTTAGCGCCTTCCGCTTGCATAACTGCAAATTTGATTAGCACATGTGCAAAATCAAATCTTTCGTGGAATTTGATTGTTCTGCTGTGGAACCCGTTCCATGAAATGTTTATGTGTATATGTATGCATGTATATGCAAAAGGACATTTGCTGTTTGTTGTTGAGGAAATATTGCGACGTTGTAAATATTTGTTGATGGAATAATTTAGTTTAGCCCAATCAGGCGTAAATGTCGGCTAGGCCAACCGAAAAAACCCCAATATAAATAATGCTCTCTTTCTGCCCTCCCTCTCTCTCTCTCTCTCTCGCTCTTTCTCTCTGTCTGCTGCCCAAAATACTTGAGTTCGATTTGTAATAATTGTGTGTCCGTCTGTCGATTTCCTGTCTTCAGCCAGCCATTTGATTGTTGCGCAAGGTCATGCCAGCTATTGCGGCTTAAAAGTTTCCCAAACGCTGGCTTTAAGTCTAAATGAGAATTCAGCTCACCCAAATGCGTTCAAATGACAAAGGCCATTAAAAGCGGTTTGATTTGATTTGCCGTCACTCAAGTTGGATCAGCGAGCAGTCGCACCCGAAGGCAACAATTGTTGATATCACCTTACATCCTTAGCCAAACTCGGCGCTGTTGCTAGACGCTCGTTGCCAATGCCTGCAGTCAAAGGCAGCTTCCGCGATAATAACTTAAGCAGTTTATGACTTTGTGCGGGAGAATCACAAACTTCAAAGTTTTTTTTTTTAAAGAGTTTTAATCTAATTGTGCTAATTGACTTGAACTCATTTTATGAGTTTTTTCTTATTCACAAATATGTATAGAAGTTTTCTTACATTATTTAGTTAATTCAAAACTCGCGGCTTTACTCGGCTTTACTTTAGCTCAACTCTTTCTCGGCTCGCCACACGTCCGTTTGGCAGCGCAGTCAATGTTAGACTGAATTTCCGTGTGGCTATTGCAACGGCAGTTGACGCTCGGCTGTCAAGGCTTAACAGCTGTTAGCTAACAGCGGCGTCGCGTCCTGTTAGGCGTCTCTTGCTCTCTCGCTCTCGCTGTTGCTGTCGCCGTCGTTGTTGAATGGCTTTTGTAGCATAATTTCATTCATAAATTCATGTATTTCACCTAGCCTCGATAGAGATGGTAAGCTAGGCCCTCGTCTAACGTGACGTATACGCAATTTAGCGCCAGCTCCATAAATGGTGGGTAATTTAATGAAATGGAATGGAATTGAATTCAAAGTGGAACAAACATATTTAGCATTATATTGAAATGGCAAATGGGCCAAGTCGCCAACAGTTACTTTTAATATTTATTGGCCAAGGCGCCGCCCATTGACGTTCAACTGGTTCTCCGGCGGGCCAGCCAGACAGCCGCAACTGTTCGAGACGCAGCGAAACAATCAAAACTCACGCGAAATCCAAGCCGCAGCTGGCTTCTAAATCGTACAGCCGTCAGTCGTCAGTCGTCAGCGTCTGTCTGTCTGTCTGAATGTCCGCAAAATACCAAAACAAATGTCAATTGTTTTTTCTCCCTTGACTTTGGCAGGACTTTTGAGGACAACTGGCGACCGCATATTAATCTTTGGCTTTGACCGGCCATAGATTTTTGGTATTTACTTAGGCGCCACGCCGCCCCCTCCAACCACCCCCGCGCTGAGCAGCGTGGCAAGTCGTTTTGCGGCTTTAAAGCGGATTTCGCCAGTTTCTTGTTCTGCTTCTGTTATGGCCATGCGCTTTATGGTTATGGCCAAGGGCGTATACCGTGGTGGAACACTTTGTCATCGGCTCATAATTACGCCCCGAATATGGTTTGAGTCAAACAGCTCAAGCATAAATTTATCAAATGAAAATTTTACGCCATTTTCTCATGTAAATAAACATTTGATCAAAGCGAGCAGAGGCAGGGGCGGGCCACTGCAGATAAAAAAAAAGTGCTGAAAGGTGTAATAAAATTGAAGATGGTGCGGTTAACGCTTACGCATAGAGCCGAATTTAGGCATAGATATGAAGCAAAACCTTGCAGTTGGCAGAGCAAAAACTCGATAAGGGTTTTATGATTTTTCGTGTAAGCTTGGATGTAGATTTCTAGCTAGATTACTGAGGGCAGTAGTACATATATGCATATATAATTATTTTTAAATAAATACACATAAATTTAAATATATATTTAAAATTGCAGTCATATTTAAGTTAAGCTGTACTTATATTTAAAATATTTAATTGATTTAACTAAATTTCTAAAAATATATTTATCTATTTATATTATAAATCATAATAAAACTTAGCAAAAACTCGATAAGGGTTTTATGATATTTTGTGTAAGCATTTTGGAGGTAGATTTCTAGCTAGATTACTGATAATTATAATAAGTTTTTACTGATAATTTTTTTTATATATATACACATCAATTTAAATATGTATTTAAAATAACATTTATATTTAAGTTTGGCTGTAGTTATATTTAAAATATTTAATTGATATAACAAAATTTCTAAAAATATATTTATCTATTTATCTTATAAATCATAATAAAACTTCACCCTCAACTTCATTTTCTTTCATATTTAGTGCCAAAAATTAATTATGATACCACAATGCTCTTAGCAAACGCATGTTTTCATATCACATATCATCACATATCATATACGCCCTCTCAGACAGCTCTGGCATACATATATTCAGAAGTATAATCGCATCAAGGACATCTGAGCTGAATGTGGCGCAAATAATCACAGACAATAATCTGCTTTTCGGCCATGGATTATTCATGAGATGTGCAGATAAGATAAGCCAGAGCAAATGCTCACATTTGCTCGCACTATTTAATTGGGTATTGCGCCACCTTGGCCAACATCCACTGGCCGGCGATTCAATTGTAATTGCTGCGACAAAGTCTGTGGTCAGGCCGGGCAGAGACTGATTAGCATAGAGCACATGTGGCGCATGTGGCCCATGTGGGGGGCGCAGCGTGGGCTGTGAGCTGCCTAAATGGCTGGGCTTAAATCAAGGAGGGTCGACCACAGCACGGGAGGCTGCTCTAGGGGCGCTTATCTTGATGGACGAGTGCAGTGGGGACGATAATTTGAGCAAGTTGGGCACAGTCGCAGGAGCTTCAGCTGTAATTGAATCGAGCGTGTGTGCGAGCTCAATGAACTTTGCATTGTAAATTCCACAGCTGTTCCGTTTTGCTTCAGTCTGTCTCTCTGCTCATCACTCATACGCCCCGAATGCCAGCTGCGGACAAGGCTTTTAATCAAATGAAGCCGCTGTCAGAATGTTCGACTTTTTCTTTTGTGGAATTGAGTTTTGGGCAAGGCCGTCTAATGCGCGGCTCAATGGCTAATCGAAGAGTACAATTAGCCAGAAAAAGCCAAGACGTTGACTTGTTGCCAACGCGTGCCTGGGTCAAATAAATCGAAAATAAAATAACAAAATGAAAATGAATAAGAAAAAGGAAAATACGTTATACCCCTCAAAAAAAAAAGAAAACAATTAAAACTGCCTGTCATGCCAAATACCCTTGACTCCACTGGAATATGCATATCATTTTAATTTCATGGGAAACTTAAAGAGAAAACAAACAGAAGAAATGACAAAGCGCACAATGAGCAACAGCAGCTGCCTTCATTTTCATCTCTAAGAGGACAACATCAAGTTAGAGCTGTGACTTCCTGGAAAAGGATTGAAACAGAATGAGACAAATAGGTTCTGAGAACTTGTTTACACTAGGCCAACGCATCTGGAGGACTGACTCAATTTCAGCAACTGGCCCAATTCGCATGAAATTTATACTTGTAAATAGTTTAGGCTATGCTAATCTTAATATACCTTTGCTAAGTGCGTTGCGTGCTCGATAAGCTGGCTGGAGCAATGGCCAACGGGTTGGTCGAACTGCGAATGGCTTTTGGCCCGACCCGTGGTTTGGCTTGCAATAAAACTAAATGAATTGGAAACTTGCACCAACTGCGATCCAAGAGCCCAGCGACAATGGCCAAACTTCAAAAAGAAAACAGCACAAAAAACACAAAAACAAAAACAACAATGGAAATAGAAATAGAAATAAGAAAAACATCGACGTGAACCCCGTTCGGTTGCTCCGGCTGATGTCATGCCTGTTGTTCATAAAGAAAACAAACGAATTCTTTGACTTGAGCGCAAGAAAAGCCGAGCACAACTTGAAAATTGAAAGGCGACAGCTGACAATTTGCTGTTTTTCGGGCGGCCTGAGTGGGTCTCCTGGCACGTGCTGGGCTGCTGCTGTGTGTCGCTGTTTGCCTTGGCATTGAAGAGGATGCAGGAGCCATGCCGTTGTCTGCTGGGTATGGTGTCAGCTGCTAAACATCTATCTCAACTGTTGTAGCGCCTACTGTTTGTTTAGGCCTTTTCTTTTGATTAAGTGACAGCGCCCCATCACCCTCGCACCTCTCTTGTTTATGCACTATTTGCATAGGGATTGAGATATCGAATGCAGGCAATGAATTTGATTTATTTGCCCTTGTCATTCGCACGCAATTCCTCAATCGCATCAAATAACAACATTTATGCGTTTAGGGGAACTAGGCCTTAGCTTTTATGAGCCGTAAAGCTATGATAGATTCCCTGGCACACGCCCATTAAACCGACTGGGCTAACAAGCGCCCAGCGGGCTCATAAAATCTTACCAACTACAAGCCATAAAATGGGCACACGCCAATTTCAGTTAGCCATTTAACTGGCCAACAATTCAGCCTCCCTATCTCTCGCTCTCTCTCCCTCGTTTCTCTCTGTCTATCTGACGGCATTCTTATATTTCAATTTCGATAGCTG
Organism: Drosophila navojoa; assembly: GCF_054131105.1. Lineage (NCBI taxonomy): Eukaryota > Metazoa > Arthropoda > Insecta > Diptera > Drosophilidae > Drosophila > Drosophila navojoa. Next base: position 3,017,484 of record NC_142890.1, read on the forward strand.
CCATTGGCGAAGGAGATTAAAAACTTGATCTGCTGCTGCTTTCGGCGCTTAAAGTCTCAGTTACCTTTCAGTCACATTTTCGTGTAGAAAATTCTGGAAAATTTTAATTGTTTTCAATTGTGGATTTTAAACAATGTTAATAGAATGTTACATAGAATTTGGTTTATTCTTAGGAAAGTGTTTGACTTTCACTGGCATATCAACTTAAAAGAAAAGTAATGAAAGTGAAATATTTATGATAACAAACAAGAATGTTACAGTCGGGTATCATCGACTGCATAATACTCAGCCTGCAAATGCAGTTGGAAAAGAAAACTCTACCAACTTACAAGAGGCATATCTACATAATTTTAAGTCAAGAAATGTAAGATCTCAACCGTTGATTTTTTTATAGCTTGGTGGATATTAAAAATATGTCGTTGTATTGACTATATGTGTTCGAACACATGTTGACAAGGCGATTATATATATTTATATATTTATATATTTATGTGGGTTACCCATTTACCACCCCTCTGAATAACTGAAATATCTAAATGCTATAAGATACATATATATTCCAATCCAATCCAATATACCCGTTTGGGTAAATGAGCATTCGAACGTCTCTGCAAAAGAAAAATAATTAAAATTAATTATAGATACTAAAATACATATGTATGTATATAGATTGCCACAAATTTATACACGCGCTTAATGAATAATCACTCTAAGGCATCAGCCATAATCGAAGCATAATTAATTTTGTAAATTTGTAATGCGGTTCGCTTTAACAACTCATTGGCTAGGAATGTGGGCTTCTGACTGCGTAAACATTTATGAGCTTAGTATGAAGTCGTTTATAGTTAATTGAATCTATGTCAAGCTGGCTGGAATTGTGGTCATTAGTGTGGCTAAAGGTCATCATTAGTGAGGTTCTGGATGCGCCCAGGACTCGAGAACACGTAATCAGCCAGGCTCAAACACTTAAAGCAGACCCTAAATAAGATTAAGTGCATGCCACAATATTAAGTATTTGCATTTTTATATAGAGAGAGACGGACAGTGTGTGAGAGAGAGAGAGAGGGCAGCAGTGCGGGCAAGAGAGCGCCGTCGCAGAATCTGGCTAAAAGCAACCGGTAGTTCTTGCTGTGCTGCCAGCGTCGGCAGCGACTGTTGCGTCGCACTGTTAACATCTGCCGCCAGAGAATTTGGGGCCAACCAAAATTCAGTCGCTGTTAAACGGATGCTGCGGGCAGTTGTTCTGTCGCTGTCGACCAGCTCGTGGCCCGGCTACGAAACGCAAACGAAACGTGACGCGTCGTATACGCTATATATTCGAAAAACAACAAGTAATAACAATCAACAAATAAGTAAATAAATGATGCAAAATTCTTGAAAATTTTCAATTTGCTACGCACAAATTCCAATACCTAAAAAGAAAGACAAAACTGTTTAATTAATGTCTGGCCGTAAAGCCTGTTAATAAGTTAATAATCGTGCTTTTAGCGATTTGTTACTAATATGTACATACATGCATACAGGCCATATTCCAAATAAGTGAATAAGTATATGTATAATGTATGTAAATGAAGAAGAAGCAGACGAAACAGATCAACAAAGTGCATTGCTCGCAGAGTTACTCAAAACAATATCAAAAGCAGTTCAAAGCAATAAAAAATAATCAAAAGACGAATGCAAAAAGCTGAATGCATAAAAATGTGGCAGGCAACATTTAATAAATTTCAATTAAACGTGTTTTAAATGCACAAACGATTTCCAGCATCAACCAAAAAACGAACTACAACAAAAGAGCAACAAATGAATTCATAATTAATTGGGAATCAGTGAATAAATACGAAAATATTTGCAGCAGCCATTAGAAAGAAATGCAAATCGAATTGAAAAAAAAAAAAAATCATTAAATCATCATTAAGCAAAAAAAAAGTATATATATAAATATATATATATTTATATAAAAAATATAATTTAAAAGACATACAAAAATATTTAAAAATATTTTCTGTTTTTTTTTTTTCTTTCTGAAACACATAAAAATAAATAAAGAAGTCATATAAATAGCAACAATACTCATTAAAAAAAAAGAAAAAAAAATCAAAAACTTCCATTTAATATTTTTGTTTGTTTAAAATCATTTTTGTTCTTCTTTTTGTTGACATCTGGCATTTGTTAACGCTTGGCTTGAAGTCTTTCGGAAAGCAATATTATCTGAAATATCTAGCTGAAGTTGTCCACTCATTAGTGCAAATTTAACCAAATTTAAGAAAAATAAGCAAATATAATAAAATTTCATATGCAAATACTTTCCAAAAACAAAATCCAAGTCCTAATTCCAGTGAATCGACTATACAAATGTCGCTGCATAACTTATGGAGGCGATGATATGACTTTCTGGCCATGTTGAAAGGCCCGGCCAATCAATGGGCTACACAAAATAATGCCGAATCAGAAATAAATAACGACAACTCGCTATATTAGTAATTAATAAAACACAACAATAATAAAAATAAATAAACCGCTAATACAAACGAAACCTGTTCTGGCCCAAACATTTATATGGCTAAAATCGAACTCGACAACATTCTTGAAAAATAACGTATGCCTGCCTGCCGCATAACATTTGAAAACATAGCAAAACAAAGAAATAAATATGTTAAAAGTAACATAAAATTTAAAAAATGAAATAAATTTTGTTGTTGATTTGCAAAAAACCAAAAAGTTAACTCCTATTCTGGACACTAGCAACAACGACCTTGTCCGTTGCTAGCCAATCAAATCTCAATTTGTTATGGAAATGTGCTTTGAGGGATATTGTAGATCCTACGAATTGCTCGACTCACTCCAGCCTTACCTGGCTAATATTTAATTGATGAATATCAACGAAATTGCCACGCGCCGCTGCCTAATGAAAATTTAATGTGCAAACTTTGCGCATTATGAAAATGTTATTGGCTCTGCAGCTGGCAGACATAATATAATTGTTTCAGCATTTGGCATACATATATATATATATATATATATATGCAAAGATTTGACTTTAACTAAAATTGCATTTTACATATCTAATACATCAATTGACATATATCTATATATATATTTACTTTGCATATTCACTCAGTCCAATAGAGCATACAAATGACATCTTAGCTGTCAAGCACACACACAGGCACACACACACACACGCACACACAACACAGAGCGAGAGAGAGACACAGCTATGCCCGCCATGTTGCCGGGCAGCGCAAATGTGTCTAGCATGGGCGCAACCATGCCCCTTTTGTCTGATCTGCAACTGTTTCACAGTGAGAAATTCCTTTTGAATTTAACCCAAGTGCTGAACATATCAGCGGACAATCTGACGGAGCTGCTGCAGGGACTGGAGCCGCACGATCTGCTGACGAACCAAAGCTCGCACACAATGGCCACCCACATGGGTCTCTTAGCCACGCTCAGCATTGGCTATGCGCTCATCTTTATTGCGGGCGTGCTGGGCAATCTAATCACCTGCATTGTCATCTCGCGGAACAATTTCATGCACACGGCCACCAATTTCTATCTATTCAATTTGGCCATATCGGATCTCATACTGCTGTGCTCGGGTCGGTAGCATGCCGTCTATTGTGATTGTGATTGTAATTAGCTGGCTAATCCTTTGGCTTGCAGGCATGCCGCAGGACCTGTACAACCTCTGGCACCCAGACAGCTATCCCTTCTCAGACGGCATTTGCATATTGGAGAGCGTGCTGTCCGAGACGGCGGCCAATGCCACCGTCCTGACCATCACCTCGTTCACCGTGGAGCGCTACATTGCCATTTGCCATCCGTTCAGGTGAGTGGCCTTGACCAGCCCGCCCGCCCGCTTGCTAGCCACTTGATTGATGTCAACTCCTACCAGGCAGCACACCATGTCCAAGCTGTCGCGTGCCATCAAGTTCATCTTTGCCATTTGGATAGCCGCCCTGTTGCTCGCCCTGCCGCAGGCCATTCAATTCTCCGTGGTCACACAGAGTCCGGGCTCATCATGTACGGTAAATGTTGGTACTACTACTACTACTACAAAGACATTTCAATCTACTCTAATAGAGAGTTGGGGTAGATGAAGCAAGAGAAGAAGAAGAGGCGTTAATACTTATAGGGAAACATAAAATTAGGCAAAAGATTGTTGAACCTTAGTTGGATTAAAGATTAGAGTCTTACTTGCATAGGGCGTAATGTCTAATGGAAGGAGTAATACGAAGTAAACAGCTAACGCTTCAAAACTATTCACAATAATACTTCTTCTTAATCATCCTGAACAGCTTGGTATTTATACACAGATCTTGAGATCTACTATATATAAAGACTTATGGATTATAATTGCCTCTTCCTTTTCTAAATAGCTATATATTTTATAACAGTATGAATAGCTGAGATTGATATCAAATAAGGGCGAGAAAAAGTTACTTAAAAGTTATCACATATTTAACTCCCTTATAAGTAAAGATAGATGTTTATTCCTTGTTTGTATGAACAACCACTCACTATAGCTACTGACAGCTGTATATCAACGATTGTGCCTCCATAAACTATATCAGCAAGTCTCTCTTTTATCTTCTTTAAGACTCTTAAGTGGAACCACTTTACAACATCATTTGAGTTTATTTACATTTCTAATTAAATTCATTATTTATGACCCTCTGTTTCGGCTGGCGAACTATTAAATTATTGTTCATTAGCATTGGACCTCTACAGCATTATATTAAAATTAGTTCTTCAAGGCGACACGTGTTTACTATGCAAAGTCACTAAATTAAGCAATATCAAGCTTATAAACATGCACAAGAATGTAGAAACTGATCGAAACGAGACGAGTATATCATATAAGGAGAGGAAGAGTGAAAGAATTTAATGGTGTAAATATACATATATAGGATAGGATTTGAGTGCTTCCTCAACATAGTCTTTCATCTTTAGCCGATTATATTTGCCAAGCTAATATACATAGTATATAATTTGCGTATATGTATATCCATACACTTACTACACTACCCTACTCTAAGGGAATTCCAATTTCAATAATTCAAGATTATTTTCTCGTTTTATTTATGTTTCTATTATATTTATATTTCTATTGCTTATTCTATGCAGTCGACCCTCATTATTCCGAAACTGGGACTCTTAACATATTACGACTTATCGCATGAGAAAAAATTAATAAAGCTTCGAGTTATCAAGGGAATTCATTTAACTGCTGATATTTTACACATTCGCAATATTTGCCTAAATTAATTAATCTTTGCAAATAAATCATTTATACGGGTTTGCTTCGATATTTGCTGGCATTTTACATATTTGCTATGTTTGCTCAAATTAATTAATCTTTGAAAAGAACTCATTTCTATGGGTTTTGCACATTGCGGCTGTTCAGACTCTGCAATAATTTTGTAGACAAAAGTTTATAAAGTTATCCAACGAGGCTCTTGCAGCTCTTCCAAAGGTTCTAATCTATGGTCTTCATCTTCATTGTTGCTCCTCTCATTCGCATCTGTTAGGGATCCTGAAACAGCAACATCTTCATCCACTTGAGCATAGTCTTTTTTTTTCGTGATAACTTGAAATAATTGAGAGTTTCGATATATCGTGGGTTTGAAATAACGAGAGTCGACTGTATTTATCTGCAAGGGCATTCAACTATCGGCACTCAGCATATAACTTTTGGTTTCTCATTAATCCAGTCTCTCTGTTGCTTACATATATACACATACATGCGCATATGTATATTTGTTAAGCCGAGAGACATGCAGAGATACTTATGCATCGCATTACATTGTCATTACTTTTTGACAGATGAATAACGACTTTTTTGCACACGTCTTCGCCGTGTCCGGCTTTCTGTTCTTTGGCGGGCCGATGACGGCCATCTGTGTGCTGTACGTGCTCATCGGGATCAAGCTGAAGCGCAGCCGTCTGCTCCAGGCGCTGCCGCGTCGCAGCTACGATGTTAATCGCGGCATCAGCGCCCAGACGCGCGTCATCCGGATGCTGGGTGAGTGAGTGGGTGTCTATGGATGCTGCTGCTGTTGCGTGGCCATCAACTCATTGACAACTAACAAATTCATTCATACTTTTATTTTTGGTGGCTTTGCAGTGGCTGTGGCAGTTGCCTTCTTCATCTGCTGGGCGCCCTTCCATGCCCAGCGCCTGATGGCCGTGTATGGGTCCACCTTTGGCGTCGAGTCGCAGTGGTTCAACGACGTGTTCAACGTACTGAACTATACATCCGGCGTGCTCTACTTTCTCTCCACCTGCATCAACCCGCTGCTGTACAACATAATGAGCCACAAGTTTCGCGAGGCATTCAAGGTGAGTGGAGCTCAGCGGTCAGCAGGTGTATGGACCCGCGTTTAACTCTCCCCTCTGGCCTGCAGGTCACTCTGGCTCGTCAATTTCGACTCTCGGGCAAGCATCAGGGTCACGGCCTGCCGCACAATTACAGCGCGCTGCGGCGCAATCAAACGGGCTCGCTGCGTCTGCACACAGTAAGCACACGCTACAATGCACTAATCACTATTGTTGGTCAAACGCCATTGGCTCTCTTTATCCCCCTGCAGGACAGCGTGCGCACAACCACAACGCTGACCACACTGAACGGCTGCAGCAGCAACGGGACTGCCGCTGGCGGCGCACGCAGCTCGCAGCGCCTGCAGCGAGGGTCGCTCAACAGTTCGCACGCCACATTGCTGAGCACGCAGAGCCGCAGCAGACAGGACTTGTTTGCCGCCCGTGTGGCAGGAGGGGAAGGGGCAGCCGCAGCAGCGGCGGCGGCAGTGGGCGCAGCAGCCACTGCCGCAGCCATGCATCCACATCCCCATCGCACGCTGCAGACACAAATCTCACAATTGTCTTCGGTGGGCGATGCCCACTCGCTGCTGGAGGCGGACCTGCAGTGGCCCGAGGAGCATTACGAGCTGGCTGCCCGGCATGGCAAGGGCTCGCATTCGGCAATGGGCGCCATTGACGAGCTGAGCTGTCAATCAAGTGCTGTGGGCGGGGCGGCTGCTGTGGGGCTGTCCCGGCCGCGTGTTAAGCTCACGCGCATCACACGGCAGCCCCAGCTGCAGACAACTACCAGCGACTCAACACCAGCAGCAGCAGCAGCAGCAGCAACAACAATAGCAGCGACGACGACGACGACAGCTGCTGCTGCTGTGGCCAAGTCAACGGGCAGTGGCAAAGTGCGCAAGGCGAAGGTTAAACGCTCGACTACACTCAAGGCTCTCAAAGCCAAATTGAATTGGCGTGGCAGGCAGAAGAAGAAGGAGGAGCAGGAGGAACAGCAGGCGGAGGAGGCTGGCGCCAGCAACCATGTTGCTGATGGCCAGACAAGTGCGGCATCAACGCCAAGTGCCGTTTATTAGTCAGCCAGTCAGGCAGTCAGTCCATTCCAGATAAAGGACAGGTACTCGTAACTGTGATAAGAGCAGCAGCAGCAGCAGCAGCAGCAGCAGCATGAATACTACAGCAACTACAACAAACCTAAATAATTCCAATTTGTGGCCAACTTAGAGCCAACTCAATTCCTAGCAAATACTTAGTCATATAAATATATATATGTGTATACTATATACTCGTTATGTTTCTGATCTGCTTGCATGTGTCTCAATTTCTCTTAATAAAGCAGTCGCATTTTAACTCACATATCTCTCTCTCTCTCTCTCTCTCTCTCTCTCTCTCTCTCTCTCTCTCTCTCTCTCTTATATCTTAGCAGCAAGCAAATTATCTGCCACAGACTAATGAATTTCATGCAAGTCTGTGAATGCAGCAGCCACTGTAGCTTAATCCTCAGTAATTAAGATGTCTATCGGACGCATAAATTCGCTCCTTCTTCACTTCTTTTTTTTTTGGGTCTAGACTTTTCGAGTGGCTTAGCCAAGCGACAGCTGTAAAATGCGCATCAGCCATTTTTTATAAAATGGCGTGCATGTGTGGGCGTGTGCGTGTGTGTGTGTGTGACATGTCCATGCCCTTGACTAATTACGACAACTCATTAGGCAAGCTGTTCGAGTACTCGACTCTCATATACCCGCACTCGACTGCGGCCAAATTGCAGTCGGCGCGTCGAGCGAGTCATAAAGCCAAAATACTTTAAACTAATTGAAACGAAAATTGAGCAAAATTTGTGAAGATTAATGTGAAATTGAAGCAAAGAGATTAGTGGCTAAATAAGTGATTATGCTGAGAGCATTGCCTCGCTTTCCACTCGCCATTCGGCGGCTTTATTAATGCTGGATTTGGTTTTAATTAGTAAATTTACATTTCTTTAGGATTTTCTAGCTTGTTGTAGCCGTGCAGTGACTCGTGCTAGTTTTTTCTCTGTTTATATATGAATAAGTATTTGGCTCTTAGCAGAGATGCAGGACTATTGCAATACTGATATGGAAGTACGATGTGGGGGCATTGTAAAGGGAATATACTCATGAGACTTTTGCATCTTCTATGACGCAGCATGTTGGCCTGGAAGGACAGTTTGTGAGGATGTATGTATTGCTGATTTATATAAAAAAGAGTCGAGCTGAGCATTTACCTCAATTAAGTAATAATTCAATTCAACTCAATAAACATTCAACTAAATTGCTAAACAAAGTTTAAAAATTTATCTATCAGTTATTTGAATCAATTGAAACTTATCCGAATATATAATCGAAATGAGAGCCAGCTTTTTTATTACATTCTTAATATTCTAACAGAAAATATCAGGTGTCAAGCAATAGAGTTGATAGTCGTATCCTCTTCTCCCTGACGGGGCACCAACAAATAAAATTTGAGCGGCTGCCTCGAGTTGCAAAGTTGCTCAAAGTCATTTGAATGCAATTTACATGGAAAGGTGCAACGGTCCCCTTCACTTCGTTTACAAAGAAAGTAGAGAAAACTAAATAATAATAATATTTTTACCATTATTTTTATTTAAGACTACCATACCCTATCAAAACTTTCTATATTAAGGCAGAGGCAGTTCAGCTCAGCTGATTATTAATTCAACAGAAAACAATACGAAGAGTGGGTAAAACCTTATGAAGAAAACTCAACTCAACTCCATTGATTACGTTATTTAATTGTTTCTATCGCAATGGAAATCCAGTTAGATAACATACTTAGTCATTGTCTGCTTGCCTTACATTCTAATATCAAGCTAGCAACTCCTCTCAGACCCTCCGGTGCAGGTATGCACAAAGTGCCAGCTGTGCACTTTGTGTCACATTTAGTTTTAATTGTTAGCGAGGAATTAATTAAGCGACAGAGCACAATTCTGTGGCTGGCGCCGAGTGTGAGCCAGAATAAATGTTTCGCAAATTCATAAAGTGCAGCGCGTGTGGCACAGTTGCTGGCAACATTTTATAGTTGACAGCATTAGAAGCCACTTTGACCGCAGCATAACGAAAGTGTTGGCCAAATGAAAAGAACATTTATAAATGCCAACTGGCGCAGGTGAAAGCGAAACCAAATGCGGTGCAATTCAGCTGGGCTCTAGCTAAAAATGTTGGGCCTTATGTTAGTGTGGAACGCTGAAATAGTTAAGGGCAAACTTCAATTGAGTATAAAATATTTGTAGCTATGCCAGACATCATATTAAGTATACGCAGTGAGTCACATCGTGGCGCTTGGTCAATGCCCAGGCGGGAATTTCCAGAAACTGTCGGCAGTTGAGTAAGTAACTGATTCACTTTACTATGCTAATCATTTGGCTTATGAACAAAAACAGGCTGTTAGTCTGTTGTCCCGACAAAGGGAGAACAGCGAAAAAAAAAAGAAAAACATTTTCATCAAATTTGCCAGCATTTATCGTGTGTGACATGTCAAAGTCTAAATAGTAGCCGATGAACTTTATCAGTTTTTATGAGCGACCTAAAAAAGCGTCAGAAGAAAAGAATACAGTGCGTGTGTCTGATGTGCAGACATGGCCAAAAATTGGTTACTTTGGCAACCGCACAATAAATTTTAGTGTCCCCTTATGCCATCAAATTTACTATCTACTATCGCTTTGCCATGCATTCAACTTGTCTGGGCGCAGATAGAGCGGGGTCTGTACACGTAGCATTCAATTTACGGGCAAATGAAATGAAAATGCGCCTTTCTGTTTGTTTGTTTCTTGCTTTATTTTCTTTACGTCTGTTTTGTATTTTAAATTTTGCTAATACGTCTTCACACGCTCAAGCTCACGCACTGGCACACACATTTCACACAATTGAGATTGAGCGCATAAATTGCATGCGAATATCGGATAGAGACGACGAGTGAAAAAGAACTAAGGGACTCGGCTGGCAATAAACTCCACACACAAACACAATTCCATTTATATGTAGAGGCGCCCCGTTAGCAATTCAAATGCGCCTTATCAATTGGGGGCGTAATGACGAGCCCATAAATTATTGTTGCCTACTTTCTTGCGGCGCCGCTACTGAAATTATTTATCGCTCTCCGATGGGGCTCACACTCGATATCAAGTTATTTAAGACTCAATTAGTTAACACGGCTCATTCGCACTCTAATTGCCAGACGCAAGCAGCCAATGGCAAATATATACATAAATTTACATAGAAAATACACGAGAAAATGATTTGATTTGAGCATTTGAGCACGTGTTGGTCAGTGCCTAGAGAGGAGAGCGTGTCGTGACACGAATCAGTTACATCGATCTTACAGTCTATATCTATATCTATATCTATATCTATATCTATATCTATATCTATATCTATATCTATATCTATATCTATATCTATATCTATATCTATATCTATATCTATATCTATATCTATATCTATATCTATATCTATATCTATATCTATATCTATATCTATATCTATATCTATATCTATATCTATATCTATATCTATATCTATATCTATATCTATATCTATATCTATATCTATATCTATATCTATATCTATATCTATATCTATATCTATATCTATATCTATATCTATATCTATATCTATATCTATATCTATATCTATATCTATATCTATATCTATATCTATATCTATATCTATATCTATATCTATATCTATATCTATATCTATATCTATATCTATATCTATATCTATATCTATATCTATATCTATATCTATATCTATATCTATATGTCTATCTCATGTGTATTCTCATCTCTACATTGAAGCTGAAGGAATAAAACTACTTACTTAATATCAAAGTTCTTGAGCATAGCAGTTATTCAGCTGGCACGTACAAATAGCCTGAGTTGTCAATGGAGGCGCTGGGGTAGGGGAGATGAATGAACAGGGATAGATGACTGGGATATCTGGGATAGCTTAAGCCTAGTAGCCTTCAGCCTTTTGACTTTGCATTTGCCATTGACTACACGCTCTCTTGTTTGATAATCTTCTATTTCCGTTTCTTTCGCATTCTCTTTCTCCTTCTCTTTCTCCTCCTCCCTCTCTGTTTCATTCCGTTGGCAGTCGGTTTTGCCTGACATTGTTCTTGCCATTTGGCACGTTGTTAGTGGCCTTTGGGTGCGTGCAGTTGTCGTAAAATGGAATTTGATAGGCCATGACATGAATATAGTAGCTGGACACATACACACACACTGGCACACTTGCATACATTTACAATCTGCGATTGCCTAAATGCCGAATAAAGTGCAATGCAATGATCGAACCTCGTGCCAAACATAAAATCCTATAGGTTTCAACGACTGCCTAATACCCTACCCTAAGAATACTGTATTTTTGTGTGAGCTTATAATTTAACTGACTGGAAATCGAAAAGTCTATTTATAAGATTTGGAAAGCATTTGAATACTATATGATGTGAAAAGAATCATTATCATCAAAATGGATTCCGCACAACAAATGGCAAGCATAATAATATACTTTTGCTATTATTTCCAAACAGAAAAAAAAATTTAATATTCAAACAAAAAGCCAGTGAGCAAGTTCTAGGGCATTCTCGACTAAAAGATACCGTAAACAATCTGCAGGATTATTATTTATTTTTATTTTCTGATATCAGCTTGATTCATAGAGAATAATGGATAGATGGATCAACGCAGATTATCTTCCATCATGAGATAAAGTTCTTCTGCCTGTCAGTCCGTTGCATACAATTCTACAAGTCATCATACCCGGTTTTCCCATTTTCAATGACCAGGAAAATCTCTCTTTGCCTTTTTGAAAGCAAAAATTTGTAAAATAATTTGCTGACTCTGACTTGGCGACAAATTGTTGGCATGGCCTGCGATAAGACTTATATAGAAATGTTTTGCATATTTGTGTCACGTTGACAATAATACTAAAGGTAGGCAGGCTACTTACAGTCTAGTATCTGGCAAGTGCCAACATCACAGACCATTTCTATGGCGACCCTGAAGCTGCTTTGCCGCCAAATTCCCAAAAATGGTGAAACGAAAAAAAAAAAAAAATCATCATAAATTAGCTGTTTAACGGGAAATGCAAATTGAAATGATAGATTGACTAGGAAGCGTATTGCGCATTCGTTGACCACTTAAAAGGCTATATAAATGCCTATGGTATTCGATCTAATATCTAAGACAAACAATAGAACTATAATATATTTAAATTAAAGCATGCGCATATTGAATTAATTAAGATCGCAAAGCCTAAACATTTCAAAGCAGCTGGCAAAATCGCTATTTAGCTGACCGGATTGAAGACCCGCGTTGTTGTTCATTTATTATGTTAGACCCATTTAATATATGCAAAATATTAATTGACGTGCGACAGACCAACAAGACGACTATACGCCTACCAAAAGCATAACGAAAGTAAATTTAAGAATTAAGAAAAAAAGAAACAGAAACAAAAACTGCGATTGGTCCAAATCGTAGAAGAGCAATGCTGACTCAGCCAGCGAATTGAATTTGTTGTTGCTCGCGCTTAAGTTTTAATAGCAGCCGTTAAAAGTTTAGCACACATACAGACATATACTATTGCTCTCTCTATAAATACATATATACATATATACATTTATACGTATATCTCTATTATAGATCTGAGCCAAGCAAAACTTAAAAGCCATTCAGCTCGTGGCTGCACATTAAGGCTCGACTTATCTAGGATGTGGACGGGTTTCATATTGACTCCCAACAAAAGGCAACTGAACTTTTCGCCTCACTACAAATATATCTATACTATATAGTATACACATCTATATATAAACCGTTCTATACTCCTTACGTATATACTATATATTCACGCATATTTATTAAAACCAGTCAGCCGGCTTGGCCGTGAACCTGTTATATGAATTCGCCATATTAAATTGGAGCAATTTATATGTTAAGTTCGTTTAATGTACGCACAACGATAGCCGCACGACTTACGGTCTCGGATTTGACTTGTTTCTGTAATTGCTTTAAAGAGCGAATCGCGTCGCTAACATTAAATTTCAATTTTATCATTTAATACGATGTAAATTGGAGCTACGTGATTAGAATAATTCAATGAGAGACTGAAATTAGGCTAAGTTGGCTTCTTTATGTTGCATTACCTGGAGTTACATTTCATTATGTATAGCTTAAGGTATGAGCATGCGAAGACTATATTGAAGAATGTTATCATTATGTTATGCTATCTTATGTTAAGGCATTTATGCTATGCTGCATTGGCTATATTGTGCTCGTGATCTTTTCTTATATTGAGTTATGTGAAGATATATTAGCAGATTTACTATTTTATTATATAAGTAGTATTTAGCTATGTAAGGTCATTTGAAGTAGTTAAATTATATTACATAATCAAAAATAATGTTATGTTATGCCTTTCTATGCTATGTTTCGTTTTTTATGCTATGTAGTTTTATCATATACATATATTATATTCAGTTATTTAGAGCTTTTCTTATGAAAGGATATAGATAGATAATGTCATCATATACCGTCCTATGCTATACTATGTTAAGTTACATTATGTTAGGATATATTATGGTATCTAACATTTTTCTACACTGACTCACACTTTAGCACTCACTCAGCTATAAATCACTGATAATACTCCCCTCAAATTTTGGTAGCAATCCTTTTGCTAAATACATAAATAATATTTTTGTTGTTGTTCAGATTTCCACAAATTGATTGTAGAGTTGTTTGCCCCTTGAGGAATTTTTCTAGCTGAAAAAAAATACGTGCAGCTCTTGAATGAAACCAAATGAGCACGAAAAAAGAAATAAAACAACAATAATTTGACATTGATGTGGGCTATTAAAAAAATATGGCAAGCTCTTAAATTTGAACAGAAGTTCCGAAATGAGCATGGGCAGAGCGTTGCACAAAGAACTGATTGAATGAAATGGAAACATAACAATCTTAATTAATTGTAAACAAGCAATGGACAAAAATGAACCGCAACAGCTTGCCTCTTTTCTTCACTTTTTAACTTCTGATTGTTTACACCACGGACGGGCGTATGGCTGCCAAGAATGGGATACATAAAAATAGGTGTGGGGGTGGCACTGCATTGGGGTAGTGGGTGTATGCCCGGTTCTTATGGTATATATGACACTTATGTGGCGCTTGATTGCGTCGACTTCGCACTGCGAGTGGGCAAAGATTGATGGCGTCGTCGACATTTGCTATTTGTATGCCATACAATAATATTGTGATTGAATTTTCCAGACAGAAGCAGCACTGTGCGGGCTGCGAGCTGCGAGCTGCGAGCTGCGCACACAATAAACTGGCATTTTATTTATGACAAAACGTAAAACAAGCTGTTCAGCTGAGAAAAACTCGACGTGTCGCCTTTCAATCAGTCAAATGACATTTTATTTTTTAAATTGTTCATTTTCAGCAATTATTCGGAAAGTTAAACAAACAATTGTATCAACAAAACACCAATGCCATCGACCCAATCTCCCTCGTCTGCGCATTTCGTAAACAAACAAATCTTTGCTAATTGGGATCGTGTTGTTCTCCAGAAGTCTATCAAGAATTCCATAGAAAACTATTTGGATTCATTGGCTAATATTCTGCGAGTTATTAAAGAGGTGTAAAATAAATGCTGAGGCTAATTATAATGATAATGATTAAGGCAATGAAAGTGAAAATGAGAATTAATATGATAATGGTAATAATGATAGTGGTAGTAATACTTATCAAAACGATAATGATAATGGTTATGTGTAATAATGATGAGCACGAGTGTGAACATAATAATAATTCCGACAATGATAAAAAATAATCATATTGGTAATCATCATTACCAAAGTGATCATTACAAAGATATTGCTGACATTCTTGAAAATGTTCATGGTAATGATTATGATAGTATAATCAATAATATTATCACAATCAATGAAAATGTTCATGAGGATAATCGCAAGAAGAAGCAATGAAAATGCTTATAATCGTGATAATGATCATGAAACACTAATGTGAATAACAATATCTTGAATCCCAATCGCAATCCTTATAAGGACATTGACAATGAAAGTGCGTATGACAATAATTATCACAATTATAGCGCTAAGGATGACAGTAACAATAATTTAAAATATTCACCGTCATCATTCAATTATAAATTCTTGTTCAATTAAATTCATTGAACGAATATTTCACGCACTCGGCTCTCAAATCTTTTGTTTTATTATGCATGTAGACATCTGTTTGTATTTACTCTTAATTGCTCTGGCTTTTCCTTTCTTTGCCGTTCTATATTTACAATTTGCACGCATGTTTTGCGCCATTCTGAGCAATTATAAGCTCGTCCATCCGGCGGGGGCGCTGTCGACGGCGCCAAATACCTCATTCGTCAATAAAACTGTGATTCATTGTGTTCTGTCGCAGCTTGCCGGCCAGTTCAAAATATGGCTATTCCCAAATACTGTTAACATCTTAATTTGCACATAGATCGCCGCGAGAGTTTACCTCATGTCAAATGGGATTGTCTAATGGGGTAGCTAAGTTGGGTTGCTAGTAATACTCTATGCACTGCACTAAGAGTTGCCCCACAGAAAGATATAAAATTAGTTTTTATATTATAAATTTCATCCTTCAAGATCGATCATAGATTCTTAGCTCTGGGCTCATTTACAGGGTATCTGCCTGTTCAGCACTCAGTTCTTGGAATCTCGCGCTCTTATTGTTGCAAGAATTATGGGAATGCGTCGCAGCCCACGTTTGGGTGCGTCTCGATTTATTTATGGGCCTGGAGCCAGAAAGCCGCACAGATTTGTCAGTTCATTAAAAATGAATCTATGTAAATGTTAATGAATTTAATGTGCGGCGGGGCGCAGTGACCACAGCTGTCATTCGATGCGGGCACCTAGACATTCAGACAGTTGGAAGGTGTCAGCCGTGCGGTCGCTCTAATTTATGGCCATTATTTATGTGAGCGCGTGCGAAATGCACTAATTTAGCGCATTTGCATTCGGGCTGGAAGTGCAGTTGGCAAATTGCATAAGTTGTACAAAGTGTGCGGAAATAAATTTAAATAAACGCCAGCCTAGCTATCGAAACTTTGCCAATGAAGGCGGCTTATCGGGGCTCAAGGCATGCCAAATGGAATTGGAAATGGGAATGAAATTCCAATTCGAATTGAAAGCGGAATCGCACGCAGAAGATAAACGCAGCGGACATGGCATAAACAAGCGGAAAAATGCAAGCAAAGCCAAATGGGGAAAAAGCGTTAATGGAAATTGCTTACGCTCCGGTTGTCGAAAAATCGACTCTAAGCCATTGTCGTCAAGGCCGCAAGTCAACCGTTTGGAATAAGCAAGCTACAGTGTCGTAGATATACTTTGGCATTAACTAAAGATTAGGCGAAAGCAGATGCCAAGGCATGAGCTGTACGTGAGAAGCGAGAAGAGAATTAAAGTTTACCCAAATATTAATTTGAAATATTTAAAAATTAATTCAAAGTTCACTAAATATTTATAATAAATTTGGAAACAAAAATTTTGCTAATCAGGTCTAATTTCAAGGAACTAAACCACCCAATGCGCTGCTCTAGCTGCGATTACTAGGTTACAAGGCAAAAATTAAGCATACGCAATGTGCGCAAACAGTCGAAAGTTGTGTTCAATGATGCAAATTTGGTGCATGCAAATTTGCATTTGACTTTAAATGGAATGGAATTCCCTTGAATGCAATACAGAACTATGCTATCGCCATTCGGTTGGCCAACTGTTTTATTTTTTATTTTTTGTGTTCTAGTCTCATGTTTATTTATGATCTTGTTTGCTAAGCGAAAAACAAGCAGCAATAAATCAAATGTCATATTCCGGGCACACAGACAACCAAGAGAAAAACTTAAAAAATAAATACAATCGACACAATTTAGAGGGCAAGGATTTGTGATGAGAAAATGCGAGCCTGGGCATTCAATTAAAATGATAAACATGCATTTGAGGGCCAATTCATTGCGCCAGAGGCTTAGAGTTCACTCACATTGCGTATACGCCGTGTGTGAGAGCGTGGGCATGTGACTATGACATTTAATTACAGACAGTCGCATCATTAAAGTCTTTTTATTGCACTTCTTTACCAAAGAAATTTTACTGCCAACAACAACAACAACAACAGCATGAGAATCAGTTTTATGCCATTTTATGCACACAACAACAACAACAACAGGCGATAGTCGACAGACAACGGACATCAGACGGATGGCAGCTTCATCCTGTGCTCTGTGGCCCGTACACACACACGCACATACATATACATATACATATATATACATACATATATGTCTGTTACGCATCGGCAGTTGGCTGACCAGCTAGTAAATATTCGTATGTAAACGAACCATGCACAAAATCCATGAAGCGTCAATATCTATAAAACTCAAAACAAAATACAATAAACACATCTCTGCAAATAACATAAAATCGAATATTTCGACTAGATAAACTATGAAGAGGAAATATTTTGTAATGATTTTTTTTTTTTTTGCAAAGTTTGAAATATGTAAAAAAAATAAAAATAATATTTACAAAAATCAAATGATTATCTTATATATATGTCACAATACATATATATGTTATTAAATATATTTATACACTTGAAATAAAAAATATGTAATTTTTAAGCTTTATATATTACAATTTATATTATACAATTTTTATATATATTTTAAATACTTTATATGTTTCATTTTTATTTTGTAAATTTTTAATACATAATTAAATTATTTTTATTATTATTATTTTTTTATTTAATTATTATTATTTTATTTATTTTTTTTTTTAATTAATATTTTTTACATATATTATATTTTTAATATAAATAATTTTTTAAAATAATTTTTTCTAGATATCCTTAATATTTATTGTTTGCTTTCTTAATCTTTTATTTTATTTTCAAATAGAATTCTAGTAACTTATATTGCCCGTCTCATTTATTTCTATTTAACATATAATATACTACACAAATAATAAAAAATATATATTTTTTCTTAATAAAAAATGTATTTAATATATATTACACAGAGCTCTGCCTTTTTACTAATTATAGTGTATTACTTTATTCGACTAGAATCATTTGCTTAAATAAACATTAATAAAGAATTTTGTTTACAAAAAATACTGATAATAATAAAAAAAACCATAGAATTTGAATAATCAGAAAGCATACAAATTTATGGGTGAATGTATATATTTTTAAAGTATAAATGTTAATGAATGCTTTGTATACAAACACAACTCTCATTCATTGATTTGATTTGTTTGAAAATAAAAACTGGTCTAAGAAATCGGCCAATGGCAAGCAGCGGTTCGGCTGCAATAAATATGTTAAGAGAACGAAAGTCATTTTAAAAGTGAAATTTCTCGACTAACAGATTCGGTTTAGATTTCGTTTCAGAATTTAAGCCGAACTGAATCGATATTTGGTCAATAAAAATGCCGCGTGGCTGGGCTCAAGTGTAGCTAATTGGCGCTATTGAGAGGCGCTAGTCAGTAGGCAGGCCAGGCCAGTGGCAAGCCCTCCCCTGCCCCGCGTGCATCTAACCGCAGCTGACAATTTAATTTTTACGAGGCGCTTAATGTCTCTTTAATTACAGCAAGGCAGGCAAAGGCAGCGCAAGCAAAGGCGCATCGCTTGATTGAATATTTGCACCGAATTAAGATTAATGACAGAACGCCGCAGGCTGTGCCAGGACGTTGCTATTATTAACACAACATAAATAAGGACACCCGAATCCAGTTGTTCCGCTGCCAGCCAAAGCCGCCAACTTAATTTATCAGCAATTTCCGGTGCTTGGCAACAGTGAAGAGCCCATGCGAGCTCGCTTAAGTTCTGCTACAAAAAAGAGCAGATTTAAGGAGAAAAAAATTTAATCTCTTAGAATGTGGCAAATCATACGACTCATCAGCATATTCAAGGGCCGATGGCAATTCAATTAGTAGCGAAATGAAGTATTTTCAAGAGTTAACTGCATTATTTCATTACACTTCATTACAATTACAATTACAATCAGAATTACACTCCAACGGATTTGACGTCATAAAAATGCCGACATAAAATCAAAGGTCACTTTTATTGACTTCCATACACCTACACACACACACACACGCGAACAATTAGGAACTCTATATGCTCGCCATTTCAGATGGAAGCTGGCAGAGGGGGGGGGGGGGGGGGGGGGGGGGGGGGGGGGGGGGGGGGGGGGGGGGGGGGGGGGGGGGGGGGGGGGGGGGGGGGGGGGGGGGGGGGGGGGGGGGGGGCAAGTCAATGGCCGCACAGCGCTGTGAACAACAGGGCGTATGCGTGTTGCCAAAGCTTTGCCCGAAAGCCCGTTAAATGGCTAACAAAACGAGTTTCACAAGCAACTCCAACGCCCCTGTCTTCATTTGCTTAGACATCTGGCATTATTATAATATTTTATTGATAATCAGACAATAGAGCAGGCGTGCAATAAAGCATATAAATAAATGTATATATACACAGATTTATATATTTATTTATTTATTATTTATCTGCATCTGCATGCGCCAAAAAAGTTGGCAACAAAGAGTCAGTTAATGCGTTTCTATAAAATTAGCCGTAAGTTTATGAGTTTAATCTAGACACGTCTACAGATTTATACAGTCTAGCTATTTGCATATATTCTTATACATACATATATATATATATATATATATATATATATATATATATATATAAGCATACTTATTTCATACATAGCTACTTTAGTCTACTCAGCTCAGCTTGGCATGTTTATTGCCGTTGTGGCGGTCTTCGGCGGAACAATAAAACGAAAACACCTAACAAACACCCAAGTACCATAAAAAGGCCATTAAAACAATATCAATCGGCTGCCCACGAATGCATAATACTCGCTCGCAGCTGCCCCGAGGGAATTCAGTTGTGCGCTAAAAATAATAGCATAACTTGCAATATGTTTATTTAATTTACTTAATTTTGTTTAGTGAAAAAAAAAAAGTAAATAAAATTGTTGATTAGAGTTCCAAGAGCTAGTTTATGAGTTATTTTATTTTTATAATGATAAAGTAATTTGTGCCATAGTAGCAAACCGAATATACTCCTTTTACTTTGACAGTAGATGCTCTGATGCTTTAGATGAACTGACAATCATAAAACATTTCAATAGATATTGTAGTGATAGAGCAGCTTCCCTATTAGCATAACAATTATTTTTAAATGCTTCAATATAATAATAATAATAATAATAGATGATTCTTCTAAGGCAAAAACCCACTTTAAAGTATGTTTTATATATTTCAAATTCAATTTAGTTTCAACTCATTTGCAGTCACAAAATGCTAATGCCTGAATAGTGCTTTATAAATGAGCCTGAAGCCAGAACGAACTTTGCTTGCCTGCGGACGTGTGGGCTGGCTGAGAAACTTTCCTCAGTTGTTTATGGCACACTAGGGCATCGAAGAGAACAGGGACAAATGAGTCCAGGCAGAATGCAAGTGGGGAATCGGCATTGTGGCCTGTTGTTGGCTTGGCCAATTTAAACGCCTGCAGCCTGTTGCGAGTGCTACGTTTTGGTGTGTCAAATTAAAGAAATTTTCTCCAACTGCCTTGATAGTCGTACACACATTATCGTGTCTCAATTGGGCGATTTCATTAATAGATGTTGGAGCACCGTCTGCTCGCCGGGTCGATACGAATGACCTTCTGAGTGAGTGGACCTGGCGTTCATTTAAAGGTTCAACCAGCAAGCGAGCACTTTAATTTGCCCACACAATACGCCACAATATACAATGCAACTAAATGTCAGGCAATCAGGAATTTACGAGCTGCCGGAGCTGCCGGAGCTGCCAAGCGGCCATCAAACTCATATAAAATCGAAATCAAATAAATGGCCAACATTTTGAGCGACAGATTATAAAGGACAATTCTGTGAGTTATGCGTGCCGCTGCAAAATATGGCCATTTGTATATATTTTACTGTTGCCGAAATTTATGCAACTGGCTCGGCAGCGTTGTCATTGAAGTGTTGCCATCATTGCTTCAGCATGGACAGACCATTTGAGTGATTGGCTTTCAACTGCAGATGATGTCCATGTGGTGCAAAATGTAGATTATTTGTCACATAATCAGTTGGGAAATTCCATTACGTTCAATTCAAGTCGTAAACAATTTTGCCTAATGGCCATAAGTAAACAGCAACAACAACAACAACAGCAGCACTGATGTCCTGTTACCATAAATAGCTGGGCTGACATCAAATCATAATAAAAAACAAAAAGCAACACAACTGCTTTCAAATTAAACAGCCACGCGCGTCACATTTCGCCTCGTTTCCGTTTCCGCTTCCGCTATTTTATTGAGAATAACGTCACATTGAAAGTTGGTCCAAATATTTGTAGGCCATGCAGGAGATAATAAAGCCATAATTCGGTACCAACTGAGACGAAGTGGCAAAACTGGATACCAATTTATATACACATATCAAATGGAATCAAATGATAAGCGATTATTTCGCTTGATTTCAAGGTCTTGCTTTGCCTGTACATCGTGCGTGGTTCCTGCACATGATTTAGCTAATTCACAAACCCTGATTAACGTTTCTGATTTGATTTCCATGATTGAAGTAGTTTCTTGCTGAATCAGTTGGAACTTTTCAGCTATTCTTATATCATGTATATCTTTTATATTGATATATCAAAAAGTTTATATTTCATATTTTATTCAAAAAATAGTATTCACAATTCCTTTCATTCACATTTGCAATGCAGTCAAATTTCAGGCTAAGACTATTCAAAAATAAGTTGGTAATTTACAGTTTGCCCTTTGAGCAATTTAGCTTAGTTGATGCGATTTGACACAGCCGCCTGTTGCGCGTAGTTGGCCAACCATTTGCCGACTTGACCCTGATTGAGCTCCAGCCACTTGATGTTGGCCTTCACCGTTTCCAGTGCCCGCTGACGCGCCGCAGTGCCAGCACCTGCTTCTGGATATTTGGCAAAGAACTGTTGCATCTCCTCCAGTTTGGTTTGCGTTGCAAAGCGCCCGGTTATTGTAGGAATAATATTACCCAAAGTGCGCTCGTTGATGCCAAAGCGCTCCACTAGCCGCTCCCAGTTTTCGCGCACATAGTCCCAGACAAGGCTCTGGCCAACTGGATTGGCAGAAATTTGTCCCAGCAATGAGAAATAGTCTTGGCGGCGCACATTCTTTTCGTCCCAGGCCAAATTGATGTAGCGTTGCAGCAGCCAAGGCACCTTTATAGCTGCCAGTGCATTCATCAGCTTCACTTTCTCCTGGGCGTCGGGCTCAGACAGATAGAGTTGCCAGACCTGGTCCCAGGCGGCTTCAGTGTTCACTTCTTGCAGACCAAAGTAGTAGACAACATCGCGCACATCAGGACTAGGACGCGTATCGGGATTGGTCAGCCACTGCTTGAACAAAGTGGCAGCCTGCTGCAGCGAGCTCTCGTGTCCGACTCTGCAAGCAGCATTCAGCACCTTGTTGCGCAGTTTACTGCAAAATTTAATTGACATTTCAATAAATAACAATGGCCAAGCGTTAATGAAGTGTCATATTTACTTTTCCAAATGATCCGTGCCCACGGTAAAGGTCAGCTTCTCCACAATTGGTGACAGCAGTTTGCGGGCGTACGTTGTAAAGTCCTTGTAAAGGCTCGTGTAGTAAACACGGTTTCTGAGCGACGTCAGTGAAGCGGTGCCCACGCTCCAAGGCACGTAGTCCTTCTCGTCTTCGAGGTATGTGCTTAGGTCTAGCGCAATGGTGTAGTCCAGCTGTGCTGCATCCGCCAAGGCATTGGCATCGTTCAACAAATGTGCACGATCCGCTGTGCTGAATGTTTCCCGCGAATTCTTCAGAGCTTCAAGCAAGGTTTTCCATTGCTCCTCGGCATAGTTGACACGATAGTAGCCCACCTGATCCTTGTTGAACTTTACCCAACTAACAGTGCTTGGCACAGAGATGACAAGCTGGTTATCGTTATAGCTGAATATTGTGGTCTTTGGCGTGCTGTCCGCGCTTGTTATGTAGGTTATTGGTATGGACCAGCGATAGCTGTAAAGCAAATGAAAAGAATTGAGTGTATTGCGCAGATTGATTGCGCAATAATCACATACTTGAAGGAAGACGGCTCGACCTCAACATTATAGTCATCCTGATTGGCTAGAAAACGTTTCTGTTTCAGTCTGTAATTGTTTCCATCCTTCACCACCTCAACCACTGGCAGTCCCATCTGTTCGGTCCACGTTTGCATGATTTGCCTGCAAGCAAGAGATTAGTTAGATAATCTGATCTCGATAGATGCAACTCAGTAGCTGCGTTGACATACTTGACATCAAAGTCGAGACCCTCTTCTTCCTCAACGGCCGTCAAATAATCTTCGGTGGTGGCTGTGCTATATATATGGCGGTACAAATAGCGCGTGGTGGCGTTTTTCAGTTTCTCCTCGGTCACAAGATTCTCCAGCATGCGCACCAAAGAGGCGCCCTTAGAGTAGGTGATGGTATCGAAGTATTCGGTGATCTCAGCAGGACTCTCAATCGTTTTGACAATGGGATGTGATGCAAGCGTGGAATCGATCTTCAGCACTGGATGCAGCTCGTCAATCACAAATTGATTCAACTGTGCGTAGAAAATTATAATATAAGCAAGAGAACAAACTGAGCACAGAGAACTCTTACCATATCCCAATCAGGGTGCATGTACTGCACGCCCTTGTACTCGATGAATGAGGCAAAGCCTTCGTTGAGCCACAGATCGTTCCACCATTTCATGGTGACCAAATTGCCAAACCATTGATGGGCCAGTTCATGGGCAACGACACTGGCAACGCGTTGCTTGTTCGCGCTGGAGCTGGTCTTCTCATCGTACAGCAGCGCCGTCTCCCGGTATGTGACCAGACCCCAGTTCTCCATGGCACCGGAGACAAAGTCGGGTATGGCAACCATATCCAATTTGGGCAACGGATACGAAATGTTGAAGATATCTATATAATATTCAATAACGCCGGCGCCAGTATCTAAGGCGTATTGGGCCTTCGGAATCTGTGCTTTCGGCGCAAAAACGCTTATGTCGATGTTGGTTCCTCCAATTTTTTTCGAAATATGCGCAAAGTCCGAAACGACAAAGGCAGCCAAATAGGTGCTCATGGGCACTGTCTCCTCGAATGTCACCTCAGTCAGATCGCCCTCAATGTGTTCGCTCTGCAAGGGGACGTTATTAAAAAGAGTTCCTTGTTGACCATATTTGTCTTCACTTACGGCAACTGGCATATTGGAGAGCACGTGGTATTCACTCCCACTGGGACGGGCAACAGTGATGACAAACTGCGCCTTTAGATGCGGCTCATCGAAACAGGGGAAGGCTCTGCGCGCATAGGTGGGCTCGAATTTGGTGGAAATGATATGTCTGTAAACAAATTAAGCATATTCATTTATTGCTAATATACAACAACCAATTGAATTAGAGAAAGGTTAGTCATTGGCCAAATTATAGTGCATGCATGTGGGGTTAGCTCATAAAAGACATCAAATCTGCGTCTACCTGCTGCGATTGGTCACCGAATCGTAGTATGAGCTTTGGTACATTCCGGTTAAGCGATCGACCAATGAACCATTGAATTTCAGATGCAAAGTATAGTTGCCCACCTCCAGTGGCTGATCGAATTCGCTCACCCAATACTCGAGATCGGGATGGGCAAAGCTGAGCGTTGGCTTGATCTCCGCCAATAGAGCACCCGAATCATCCAGGCGCTGCAGTTGCCCATGGCTCACATTTAATTGATTAATATGCACGGGTATAAATGCGATGGGATCCAGTACTTGTAAATAGATGCTAATGTTGCCCGTATAGCTCTTCGCATCGAAATCGGGACGCAAATCCAACTTGTATTTTTGCGGCTGAAGCGCCTTGGGCAAGCGGTAGGTGAGCTTCTGCAGTACACGGCTAACAGCTCGAATTTCAGGTGATATGGCGGCCATGGCGTGTACTTTTCTTGTTGTTGGCACTTGGGTGGTGTATGCTCGATTATCTGTGTTTTTTTTTTTTATTATTATTATTAATTGTTTATCAGTAATTTATAAATTAGTACAAAGTTGTATTTTTTGCAACTCAGCGCGTCGAACAGCTGCAGCGTTATCGATAACGATATCGATAACGCAGCACAGTATGCTGAGCAAAGCACAAGTAAGCCATGCAAAGCTGATTGCTATGAGAGTGCTGTTGCTTAGCGCGCACTTGCTCATTTGAGTTGATAAATTTCGGGAAATTGAAACGAACCTGAGAGCACACTCAATATTGGCTTGGTGGACAATAACTGATCACGATCCACATATATGGTGCGTACTGTATCATTAAATACAGTTAGACTGCCAGCACTGTTCGCCTGCTGCTTCAGGTGCTCATCGGCAATATTTTTGCCCACATAAACCAGTGCGCCCAGCAGAAAAGTGCAGAGGACCAAGAGGAACACACAAAACGCGACCAGCGTGAGGACCGTGTTGCTTGGCGATTTCTTGTGCACGCGAGTCGTATCCTTAATGCGATGATTGTCGTCTGTGGAGAGGCTGCTGCGTGGACGCACGTTTTTTGTCGCATACATGCCGACCTGACTTTTGTTGCTTGTTCTTTATTTATAATTGAGACTATTTGGTTTAATTTGTAATTGTGCACTATTTAAACTGATATTCAAACATTTATGACGACTGAGCGTGCTATAATAATTGAACGGCGATTAATGTAGATACCAGGTATCCAGAAGTTTACACTGTAGCCTGATTAAGTTATGTTTCAACTAAGAGCTGGCCTTGTATTCCACCAATTGACTGTAACTTTGAAAATAACCAAGTAACGACAATTGGCATTTAGTTTTTCTTCACTTGGTTTACTAAATGTTACTAAAATTAAAATATATTCCGCGATAATTGTAAGAATGTAGCTTAATTCGTAGATAGTTTGAATTGTGCTAAGGTATCTTAAAAATGTGTTGCTTTCGCTTGACGCTCGAAAACAACCGAAAGCTATTAGCACAACATTCCTCTGAGTAGATAAGTTTACGCGAACTGAACCCAACTCCGAAGCCTAGGCTGCCACTGGGTTTTCCTATTTCGTAATGAAATCTTACACTTTGGTATAAATAAACCGTTATCAAGTTATCATTGAAATCGATATATACGTATCTCCGCTACATTCTGTAAACAGGATATTTTTCTATTGATTATCATTTGATAACATGGGACAGCTGTTATGTATGTATGTTATATTCACAAATTATTAATAAAACAAAAATAATATCACCAAAAAAATGTTTATATCTGTAGGCCTGATCAGTATTTTGCCATCGTCACCTGTAATTTGAGCTCTTCATAAACAGGCCAAATTACAGACGTGGCTATTATCACACTTTCCGTCTGTTAAGCCCTATAAACACAGACAGACTTATGTATGTGTATACATAACATTCGCTTGTCGCATTTGATACGATTTTCATTCAAAGTTGATGCGATTTTGTCTCCACTGCAGATCAATCAAATGTAATTTTCAGGCTGTCACGTAATTGAGTCGCTCTGTTCGCCTTCTCTGTGTAATTGTAGCCAAGTTTAAGTCTTTTTCTGTCATTGTTGTTGTTGTTGTTGCTGCTGTTATTATTATTGTTGTTGCTGTTGTTGTCGGCAAACCGCAATGCTGTATTACAAATTTCCAGGTTTATTGCAATTGCAGTGATTCGAAGACCGCAGGCCACTTTCTATAAAGGCGTTGGCTGCGACGTCAGCGTCGCTGTCGCTAGCCAGCCTGCCAGTGTGTGTACGTGTGTCTGTGATTGACTGATGGATAGACGGATGGATGGATGGATGGAAAAGGTTGTTGGCTTTTTGTCAGTTGATTTGCACTGCAGTTTCTATCTATCTTTCTCTCTCTCTCTCTCGCTTTCGGCCTGAGCCATGGGAACAATTTCTCGAACCAAAAAATATGCCTTGCAAATGAATTGAATTAGCCATAAAAGTCAGATGCGGTAGTCAAAGCAGCAGTAATTTATGTCATCACACGTACATATGTAACATATGTGGGCTATTAAGCAATGAAGAAATTAGCATTAGGTTAATGGCCAAAACTAAACGTGTTTCAGTAATCAAGCGAGCAATTTATAATAATTATATTGTTTACAAAGTGATTGATGAAGTCAATCAAAGTTCCGGTTTAATGAATATAAAAACGAAAAATAAAAAAAATTGCTCCTCTTCCGAAACTTTGAAGATAGTAAAAATAATCTCAAATTAGAGTTAATCTCAATTAGAGTTAAGGTGAAGTATGTTTTCAAATTTGTATGCGCTTGGTAAAAATTAAAGGAAATATCAGAATCATAAGAAGTAGGGGTTTAATTGAACATTGAAACTGCTTTAGATCACCTTTTCAACAAAGAAGTTTAAGAGATCCATTGAAGAAGCATAGTATTGACTATTTAAAAGATATTATTCAAAAGATTTAAAGCCTTAAATATTCCTAGTACACACATATATAAATACTAAAAAATTTCCTATATTTTAAGCATAATTTTCCTCATGCTACACACCGTTGCATATCTCTTGCTTGTATCTTTTATGCAAGCTAATATAACTGTGTCTTCATTTTCAATTCGCATAATCTATGCTATGCTCTTACAATTGTGATTTTTAAGTAGTCCAGTGTACACATGCCCACACTTAAGTAGCTCAGCTGCCACAATAAAATGATTAAGATACGAAATTCAAGTGAGCTGCGAGCTGGGAAACATATGCGTTAATTTGGGCAGCTTGTGCGAAGCCAAATGCGAATGCGAATGCGAATCTAAAGTGTTGTATATGATAAAATATGATAATTGTCTGGGGCCGGGGGGCAGAGATGCAGGGCGTCTGTGTGCTTGCCACACAGCACTCAACCAGCTCATCATCATCGTCTCTATTTCCATCTCTGTCGCTGACGCCTACGATGATGCAATGCATTGGCGTTGACTCAATTAGGCTGCAGACAAAAGCCAACAACAACAATAATAGCAAAAGAAACAAAAAAGAGCAACTGCAACTAAAAATGCATGACTACCTTATAAGCCAAACACTTGATGTGGCAGCTGCAAAGTATCTGCGAATGTATAATTTCATACTTCCCATTGTATCCAAAGCGGATGCACTTGGAGAAATAACTAAGCAAGCTTCAAGCTTAAAAAATAGATTATACATATTTATTTGAAGCTAAGATTGCATCTTATATTTATTCTAAAATATTAGAAAAATAGTCTTGAATTAGATTTTGATATAAAAATACTATAAATTTTCTCTCCGTGTATGCTGCTGCGCTGTTAATGAATGCGACATCAAAAGTCAAATAATTTTGAAATTTAAATGAATTTAATGAACGAGCCCAAGTTGAATGCACTTGCAGAATGCTAATATTATTATTAAAAATCAAATTTGATTCTGCCTTTTTTTTAATGCTGACTCACTAAGAAGTTAGAAGAGTATATTAGTTATTTGCTAGAATATGAAGCTTTGATATACTCATATGCATCTTCAGCTCTCTCATAGTTATTTACCAAGAGGTTTGAGACTAACTAACTCAATAGCTAGAACCTACAAAGTCCTAACAAGTCCTTCAAACTATATTTCATTACAAATTTGATAAACCTTCATAAATAAATATCAACTTTCCTTTGGCTTTGTGTTCTGCAGTCGATAACTCCTCACAACAAAGTTCTGACTTGTTTTAGGTTAACTTTCA
The DNA here is from genome assembly GCF_054131105.1 of Drosophila navojoa. Lineage (NCBI taxonomy): Eukaryota > Metazoa > Arthropoda > Insecta > Diptera > Drosophilidae > Drosophila > Drosophila navojoa. The sequence continues at coordinate 3,046,639 of NC_142890.1, forward strand.
CGCAACCGATGTAAATAAAGAAACGCCAAGTGCGACCCACAAATGCCCAAAAAGTGAGCCGCGGCGATATAACAATCGCTCTAGCCACCGGATTGGGTCACTGTGACTAAGAAATACGTGACTGAAATTGCTAATACGCACAGGCATACGTATTTCAAAAGCACACCCAAAAACCTTTGAAGTGAATGCGAAATTGAAGCAGAAAACAGAAATCTGAAAACAAAGCTAAACTTTCAACAGTTTGCCTGTTATGCACAACAAATAAATGGTATTGCTTAGGGTTTTGTTTTTAAACAAATTACATAAGGATTCGACATAATGGCAAGCAACGAAATTTAAATTAATTACAGTGAGCTTAAAAAACAAAAACAATAACAAATTTACATGCATAATTATTGCACATACTGCAAATATCAAATATATATTGGACTTATGAATCTAACAAAAAACTATGCATTAATTTTTTTAGCCATTGTTATTGAGTATTTCTTCTATTATGACTACAAATTTGCATATAAGCTTATGCTTAGAATTCATTATTTATTTTTATTATTATTTTTTTTTTTTCATGGGTTGTTAGTTAAGCTAACAATTATTCAAAATCTATTCCAAATACATTCATTATTAACGACTGTTGTGAACTTTTTTCAATCATAATTATGGAATATATAAATTTAAGCTCAGAACTTATAATCCAAAATATGGGTCATTTGAACTGAAATGTATTCAAAAACTTTTCAAAAGAATCTTCAATGTGAATTTCACCAGCCTATCTCTATTATTATTTTCCTTTCTTTATAATAAGATTTTACTATATTAATAATCAATATATATAATAAATGGATTATTAATGAATATAGCTTCATTTATTTAAATTTCTTAATAAAAATGAAGATCCTCATTTGGAAAACTCTGAAAATCAAATTAATGAGAAATTTTGCTTTCAGCTATACTTTTTGTTAATTACAAAACTAATGATGACCTTCATTTTCTGACCAAGCACCAACGAAGAATGAATGGAGGAAAGAAAGAAATTTAAATAGATCGAGCGACAGTTGGCCCGAAGGCGTTAAAGAGAAATGGACAAAAAAAAAAGAAAAGAAATCAGTGCCAATGAAAATGAAAAAGGTTTGAACAAAGCGCGTCGCATGAACTTGTCAGAACAGAAAAAAAAAAACACCAAACATGAGAAGTGAAGCTGCGTAATACCCTATAAAAATAGACTCTTCTTATATGTTAACAATTATATAAGTTGAGAAACCTATTAAATTATTTCACATTTAACAATATATTATTGATATGCGAAAATTAACATCTTTCAACAATGTTTAAATATAAATTTAGTCAACACAAAAATCAGCTTAGTTGAGATTTTGAAGATATGCATAGGTGCTATACAAGTACGGGGAATCTGATGCTTTCAATAATTACAGATTATTTTCAGAAAGAAAAGAAGTTTATGCCGCAGAAACAAGAAGCAACAAGCGACAACAACAAACGGAAACAACGCTAAAGTCGAAGTCGACCCATTTCATTTGAGCTTTTGAAGAAAGTAATATTTTTTTCTTAGATAAACGAGCAGCAGCTTGCGCTTGGCCACAACAACTTGTAAATGTAAACACAGCACAGAAGCGAAGTGAAGTCGCTGTCGCCGTCGCCGTCGCAGTCATCGTCGTCGTCGTCGTCGTCTTCATCGCCTTCGTGTATTGGCCGATTTTAAGGCCAAGAACTTGCGCGGCAAGTGAACTATGAGAGAGGCTGAGCCGAAGCCTGTTTGCCGGCTCAGCGGAAGTGGAGCAGTAGGAGATGGGATGTGGCAGGGGCACCTAGCCCCATTGTTGTGTTGCGGTCTTGGTGTGGCAAGCGCAGTTGCAACCTGTTTTGCGTGCGTGAAAATTCTGCAGCTTCTTGCGGTTTTTTTAATTTTTTATTTATGATGTTTATTGTTGAAAGTCAAAGTTGGCATCGAATTCAATGGCCGCATTTGTGTTTTTATACCCTGAACCCATTGAAAATGGGAAATCAGGGTATAATGGTTTTGTTAAAAGTATGTAACAGGCAGAAGGAGGCGTGGCAGACCCCACAAAGTATATATATTCTTGATCGGGGCGACAAGCTGAGTCGATTTGGCCCTGTCCGTCTGTCTGTCCGTCCGTCCGTCCGTCCGTCCGTCCGTCCGTCCGTCCGTCCGTCCGTCCGTCCGTCCGTCCGTCCGTCCGTATGTATGAACGCGTCGATTTCAGAAGATATAAGAGCTAGAGACTTCAACTTTTTTTTAAAATGTCCGTATATATCACGCGCAGATCGAGTTTATCACTAAAAAACGATAACTCATTCCGATATTTTTTTATCGATAAAAAACCTTATCGAAGATCACTTAAAAAATTATATCTCCTACATCATAATAGCTAGAGTGTCCAAATTTTAAATATATATTAAGACGTATTTAATACAATTTCGGTTTTTGTTAAAACTTACCCCCCGCCCTTATATCCACCCCCTCACCCTCATCTTTGTAAAAGTCGTATATCAAATACTAGAGACTTGTGCTTCGGTATACACATACATTTAAACATTATGATTACGTTCTGAAAGTTTCATTACGATCGTACGTCTAGAAATTAAATTATTCAAAATATTGCCACACTGCAGCGCAACCCAAGCGCAATCGCCTATATACATATGTGAGTGTGTGTGTGCGCGTGAGTTTGTATGTATGCGTGTGTGTGTGTGTGCGTGTGTGTTTGCTAATTATTATTGAAATATAAGTTGCTTGTAGGGTTCAGGGGATCTCGTAGTCGAGCAGTCTCGACTAGAGCTTTCTTTCTTGTTATTATTATTATTTCTTCTTGTTGTTGTATTATTATTATTGTGGCTAGGTATTAGAAGTTCACGCCTCAATGCGCTCAATTAGTTAGATAGCACCGCACTGCCCTCCCCAATGACAACACATAAATTTGTTCATTAGTTAGAAAAACTAAATCGAAATAAATAAAAGATAAAAATAAACGGTATTCTGTCGCACTATTTGCACTCGTACGCGAACATGTGTCAGTCTCTCACACAGTAGCTCTTAAATCGTAGTTTACAGTTGGTTGGCAAAAATTCGGTGGTGACAGTTACATAGGAGTTACAGTTAGACGGAGTCAGGGCAGCCTAGTTCATTTCGAGTGCTCTAAATTATTAACCCAGCCCAATAACTGCTCTATTTGATAACGGCACTCGGCTTAATCTGTTTTGCTTTACTTAATTCAAATCGATGCCGCGCACGTTTCTTTCACATTCGTACGAGCGCGCGAGAGAGCGAGAGACGAGATCAGAGTTCGGTGTAGCGATGCGCATTGACAAACGACGACGACCGTCGCGTTCAGCTTTGAACTTACAACTGAAAGGCGACTGTCAAAGTTGCCGTTGCGTGCAAGCTCTCACGAAAGCTTCGCTCAACAGCTGAGACCGGCTTATTGAACAATCGCGCTCAGCTTACCACCACCACACTGACACTTCATTGAGCATTGGGCATATAGAGATGGCACTATGCTCACGCACTCTGGCACTCTGGTCTTTTATTAGCTTTACCATTTGAGCGTATAGAGCTGCAATTGTGCTCACGATGTTTGACTCATATTATGTTTCAATTAGTTTTAGTTTTCGATAAAACAGAAACGCAAAGCTTTGACTCAACGCAGCACGTTCGGCTTTGTTGTCTTTCACAAGCTACTATTAGGTGTACTCACTGTTTGAAATGTCTTAAAATTCAAAACTCACCTCTCGTTGCCTTCTTCATCCACATAGCTGCTTCTGTAGGAGCCAATTAGATTATCCAATTTGCAATCAAAGCTGGCGGACAGCGTATATGCCTTGTTCACGCTGAGCACCTCCTTCAGCTCGATGATTAGCAGCTCCCGTGTATTATCCACATAATACGTTTTGATGGCAATGCGCATGCGCGCCATCATATTCAAAATGCTAATGCCATGCACATTCAAATCCTTGGCATGCAGTACTATCAAATTGGTAACGGCATCCAATTGGAACTGTATGGAGACGGTGCCGTCACAGGCGCCCGTCTTCAGATCGGGATTTATGTAGATGCGATAACGTATGGGTCGAATCTCACTTGGCAGTCGATACACAATCTAGGTGCAGTAATAAATATGTGGTCAATATCCATGGTTGGTAACAAGATATGATAAGGCTTGCGATAAAGAACTTAATCAATGGTCAGCTATCGTTAGAAATAACTGAACTGAATAAGCTAAAATAATATCTGCAATATACATGTATATACATGCCGAGACGTTTTTATTTATTGGTCATATTTTTGTCAAGTTCTTTAGGAACTAAAATTCACTGCGTAAATGCTTTGGAAACTTATTTCTCAGGCTAGAAAGGTCTTTGTTCTGTATGTAATCCTCCAGAACATCAAGTTTCTCTCTTGCATCGGTTAGCTCAATCCACAGACTCTCCCTGTGGACCACAACAGTGACCAGAGCGACGATCAGACAGGTGGACAGCAGTCCAAAGAATATGGCCACACGTTCCGCTGTGATTTTATCTAACGGGATCAAACTTGCAACATTTTAGGACTACGAAATTAGAGGGTGTTGGCTATGACTCACCCTTTAGATTTTCTATAAATTTGACCATTTCGAATGAGCGATTCGTCAACTGACTACGGCTAAACTGAACTAAACGGCTGACCAATGCTTTTTCGCTTTTTCAGTCAAGATAAAAGGGAATAAAACCCCCAAATCGATAATCGGTAAAACCGGACTATATGATACGATAATATATGAATTGGTGCTAATGCCGACTTTACGGCAGTCTATTTAGGGCTATAAAACAATGCACCTACATACCTCTTCTGGATTAGGCAGTCCGGTGGGCAGCGTAGGATATATGGGACTTGGATTGGCCGTGGTACCTCCACTGGGTGTAGTACCTCCGCTAGGTGTGGTACCTTCACTTGGTGTAGTACCTCCACTAGGTGTGGTACCTCCACTGGGTGTAGTACCTCCACTAGGTGTAGTACCTCCACTAGGTGTGGTACCTTCGCTAGGTGTGGTACCTCCGCCGGGGCTAGTCTCTCCACCGGGTGTGGTCCCACCACCGGGCGAGGTGGGCGTTGTTCCAGATGAGGTAGGTCCTATTGTCGTAGTGTCCCCCAAAAGTACATCCAGCTTAGCCAGCGCATCCTGTAGATCATCCTCCAGGCTTGCATTCTCCACAGCCAGCACAATAGTGGCTACGCAAAAGGCGGCAGTGGTTAGGCCCAAGCAGATGGCCACCGCCTTGACCGTTAGCCCTGATGGAGAGGCCAACGATTATCATACACATATCAGGAATGTATATATTTTTCCTTTGCACTCACAAGCAACCATGTTTTAGTTAGACAGATCCTTTGCTTTTAGCCCAATTTCCACATCCACTTCGCAAAGCGTCTGAAACTGAACTAACTTTAAAATCGGGCATCTGCTCAACTATTTGGACAGTTTATTGATATGTGGGCCAAGCCGGGCATGGTTCACGATAGGCGCCTATCATTACAATGGGGCTTTTAAGGTTATATGGACGCCATAAAACAGGAATGCATATATATCCAATGTGGGCAGTCCAAATCGGAGTATGACATGCAGACTTTTATCGAAGTTATTGATGCTATTAAAATCGCCACTCGGGATATAATCAATAAAATGCATGCAAAGGTTTATTGGTACTGGTTAACGTTTATTGATTTATAGGCTCTTAATTATGCAATTCCCTGAGTAATTGAGGAAATGTTTTTGGTGAATCGACATTTATTGGATATGGGAAAATTTTTTTCGTATTTTACAATGGGTTTTTAGAGGTCATTGGGGAAGGCGAACCGCCCAGCCAGCTGGCAATATCATTCTGATTCGCCTTGAGCCAATTGATATTATATTTGATGGTCTCGATCGCCTCCTGCCTGGACGAAGCGCCGGCTCCCGACTCTGGATATTTAACGAAGAATGACTCCACCTCCTGCAGCTTTTGTTCACTGGCAAATTTGCTCGTTATTCTGGCAATTAATCTACCAAATCCGCGATTGTTGAGGCCAAAGCGGGCAACTAGAGTGGACCAATTCTCCCGATAGTATTCCCATACAATGGGCTGGCCTACAGGATTGTTAGCGATATTTTCCACAGCTGTGACATAGTCCTGAGAGCGCACAATAGTCTCATCGCTGGCCAGGTCCAAGAAACGATAGAGCAGCTGTGCGTCCTGCACAGCGGACAGACCTAACATCAGTTTTGTCTTCTCGCTGGCATCGGACTCCGCCTTGAACAGCTCCAGCAGCGCCTCCCAGTTTTTCTCGTTGCTCGTCTGCTTCATGCCATAGTAGTAGACCACTTCGCGCAGATCGGGCGCAGGGCGATTTTCCGCAGTTGGTGCGTTGAGCCATTTGGTGAAGCGTTGCTCTGCCTGCTCCAGGCAATCCTTTACTTCCAGCGCGCAGGCCAATTTCAGCACAGACATGCGCAGACGACTTGAAGAGAGAAGCAGAGAGAGAGAGAGAGAGAGATTTAGAGCTGTACGGTTTACTTTCTCAGCTGCTACTCACTTGCCCAAATGGTTATCCTGCTCAACGGTCCAGCCGACCTGCTTGTAGACATTCGTCAGCAGAGTGCGTGCATAGCTTATATAGTCCACATAGACATCGGTGAACATGAGCTGGTCCCTCAACGAAAGCAGTCCTTTGCTAGCCACATACCAAGGCACAAACTGACGCTCGTCGGGCAGATAGGCGGTCATCTCCAGGGGCACTCTGTACGAGAGCTGGTTGGCATCGGCCAGGGCGAAAGCATCGTTCAGCAGATGAGCTCGATCCGTGACGCCGAAACGCGTCGGCTCAGTCATTAGCTGCTGGATGAGAGCTTCCCAAATGCTGGACTCGTAGTTGACGCGATAGTAGCCCAACTGGTTTACGTTGAGCTTGATCCATTTGACACTCGATGGTAAGGCAATGCCCAGCGAATCTTCATTGTACGGAAAAACAACACTGTTGACTTCACTGGCCGGCGAGCTGTCCAGAATGTAGGTAACCGGTACGGTCCATTTGTAGCCAAACTCAACGGGATCTACCACAACGTCGTAGCTGTCCTTGTTGGAGAGGAACCGCTGTTGTTCGATCATGAAAGCATTTTCACCGGAACGCTGTACATTCAGTACCGGATAGCCCATCTGCTCGGTCCAGGTGCGCATCAACAGCTTGACATCCAAGCCGCTGACCTGGGCCACCTCGGTAAGGAAGTCATCCGTGACGGTGTTGGCGTACTTGAATTTGATCAAATAGCTAGTTACAGCAGCCTCAAACTTCTCGGAGCCCACGAAGGACTCCAGCATGCGCAGCACAGAGCCCGCCTTCTCATAGCTGATCATATCAAAGATCGCCGAAATTTCATTCGGAGACTCCACCTTCTGCACAATGGGATGCGAGGAGAGTTTGGCGTCGTAGACGAGCACGGGTTGCAGAGCCAATATTTGAAATTGATCCAGCTTAAATTGGGATGAATTGGAAAAAAGATAAAGAAATATGTAGATATTAAAATATTGTGTGCTACATCAGCTTACCATGCCCCAGTCCGGATGAACTGCGTGCACGCCCTTGTATTGCATGAAGCGAGCGAAGCCCTCGTTTAGCCACAAGTCGTTCCACCAATTCATGGTGACCAGGTTGCCGAACCACTGATGGGTTATCTCATGGGCCAGCACACTAGCAATAGACTGTTTGTTCTCCGTGGAACTGTAGTTCTCGTCGTAGAGCAACGCCGTCTCTCTGTAGGTGACCAGACCCCAGTGCTCCATGGCATTGGAGGAGAAGTCTGGTATGGCCGCCATGTCCAGCTTGGGCAGCGGATACTCCACGTTGAAGTACTTGATGTAATACTCGGTGACAGCGATGCCAAAATCTAAGGCGTACTTCACCTTATGCAGCTGATGGGGCGTGGCAAAGGCGCGCATTGTAAAATCGTTGCCAATTCCGTTTGCACTGACCTTGCCCGTCTGTGAGTCAAAGTCGGAGACAATGATGCAGGCGAGATAAGTGCTCATTGGGACGCTGCTGGCAAACGTGACCATTGACTCCTCGCCGAGATTCATGGAATCCTGTCAAGAAATCAATATGTGAGGGCAAATTTGTATATTGAGATGAATGGTGTATTACCTCCTCGTTCATGTTCGAGAGCGCTGTATATGAGCCGGAGTTGGGATGCACCACGCTGATGGTAAAGGTGGCCTTCAGGGCGGGCTCGTCGAAGCAGGGGAACGCTTGGCGGGCGTAGGTCGGCTCAAATTTGGTCGTCGCAATTTTGCTGTAAAGTTGTGGCATGCTTTTAGGCTGTCTCACAATTAAATAGAATTCATGCCACATACCGACGCTGTCCCGCTGGCGTTAAGTAGCTGCTGCTGTAGAGTCCTTCCAGCTTGCCCAACGACTTTCCCTCGAAGACAATGCCCAGCGTGACGACAACATTCGCCTCCAGGGGCTCCTTCATATTGACAATCAGCAACTGACGCAGCTCATCCAACTCGTAGTTCTCTACCTCGCGATTCACCACATAGACACTGGTCAGGACCAGGTCTTGTGAGTGCAAGACGATTTGTCTGGTTGTTTCTAGCACATTAATGCGGATTTTCTCTTGGCCCATGAAGGTGTCCGCCTCCAAATTTGGATGTAAATACAGCTCATAGCTGGAGGGCTTAACCGTTTTGGGCAGACGGTAGTCGATCTGCTTTAATGATATTTGATGCTTGATCAGCTAAGTGAAAAACTCCCTAATATTAGTAAGACCCACCTCCTCTTTAGTTTCGCGCCTTGCTCTGCTAGATCCGTAGATCTGCGAATCGTTTGGCGTCTCGTTTATATCAATCTTCTCCCTCACATCTAGCAGATCTGCCCCCACCAGGAGGACCATAACGGCGCAGAGCAGAAAAACGCTTGATCCATAGCCGTTCGATAACATCTTGATGCCTCGACCGACGATCACTAACTGAAGAAGTTGGTCACAATTCAGCCATGAATATACTAATCGACTATAACCATAGTTTGTCGATTTGCCTGCCAGTAATTCAGTTTGATTGTGGGCACTTGACAGAATTTTATGGCCAACAAGGGCGATAATGGAACTAAATACCTTTCAGTCAGTTGTCGAACTCCCACAAATAGAGCCGATACAGTTGGATAATATATATTCGGACACTTATCGAACTTGTTTGCGTGTCGTGTTAACACTTGCGATAAGCGGACTCGATTGACAGCAACTAATTTGATTTGCATGTTCAAGCGAATGTTGGCTGTCACACCCAATGCAAATATATTGCAGATATCGGCTGGCGATTCTTCACTGAATATTGACTGTCACACCCGAGGCATATATAGATATCGGCGCACGATTGAACTCAATATATGCCACATACTAAACTAATATATGCTTATAAATACCAGAGATACCTAGGGATAAGATAAATACTATCATTCTCCTCAGCTAAAGGTTGCATGATAATACTATTATCAAACCTTGTAAAAATTATGTAGATAAATATATTGAATGTATGCAGTTTTACTTAAGTTTCGGAAAAGCTTCACACTCGAATTCCATTTTAAATGCATTCGTTTCGTATTAAATGCATATTATATGCATTATAGTTGATTGATTTTGTATCACTCCCATGTCGGTAATTATCGATTCTTAAACACCAATTCGATTGGAGTATGTCGTACACATATCTAAAAAGGAAATATATCTTCATACAAATTCGAATTTTAATATATCAATAAATATCGCAAAAGAACTTTGCTTGAATTTCACATTAGAGTTGAGCTTTATTACCTTCCTTATTCTCATTCTCATTATCTGCACTCTTCTATAAATTCCCAGATTTATCAACTCATATTTTCCTATCGATAAATATTGATAAAGAATCATAATAGGAATATTATGAATATACATACATATGTATATTAAAATAAATCAAATAATTTTAGAATATGTATTATACGAAAAAGACTGACTCCTTGGGAAACATATGACATAATTTCATAATTTTCGCCTATTCCTAAGCTGTTTTAGCAAAAAATAAGCAACATTGTCCCATGACTTTAGTCTGTGTCCAACACCCATTGGCATTTCTAGTTTATGAAGCTATTCTGATATCCATTTTAAAAGTTTCTTTATTGTTATGTGTGGGTTTCTCTGCAGCTCTCTAATCTTTACAATGGCAATTCGATGATTAAAAAAAAAATACAAAACTTTGTGACTCTGTTTTGTGAGCACGTCCACTACAATTGCCCCAGTTGGCCAGGTGCTTGGGGCTAGTTCAGTCGCTGTTGCTGCTCCAGCCAGGCATCGACGCTCTCGAGATTTTCGGCCAGCCACACAATGTTGTTTTTGACCGTTTCCAGGGCACGCACGCGCGCTGCTGTGCCCGCACCCGCCTCTGGGTACTTGGCAAAGAACTGTTCCATTTCCTCGAGCTTGGTTTGAGTGTGGAATCGCGCCGTTATCGATGGTATCAGATTGCCCAAGTAGCGCTCGTTCAGGCCAAAGCGGGCCACCAGCTGCGGCCAGTGCTCGCGCACATAGTCCCACACCAGCGACTCGCCCATGGGATTGGCCGAGATGTAGGTCAGACAGGTGAAGTAATCCTGGCCTCGCACATACTCCTCATTCCAGGCCAGATCGATGTAGCGCTGCAGCAGCCAAGGCTCCTGTACGGCGGCCAGGCCATACATCAGCTTCGACTTCTCACTGGCGTCGGCCTCATTGATGAACAGCTCCCAGACTGTCTCCCAAATCTCCTGGTTGCCCACCGACTGCATGCCATAGTAGTAGACAGTCTCGCGCACATCGGGACTGGGTCGCTTGTCGGGCGTGGCAAGCCAGGCCTTGAACTGTTGTCCGCCCTCTGTTAAGCAGGACTCGAGACCCAAGGAACAAGCCGCACTCAGGGCGGTCACACGTAGACGACTGAGGGTGAGAGAGGGAGAAGCATAGATAGAGTTAAGTGAATAAAGAAGAAACAACACTGACTATCGATACATATTGTTTCGGTAAGTAATTGAATAATGCTAATCGATAAATCGAAAATTTTCTACATTCCTATTTCTAGATAAGCTAGTTTTATCTGCCCCTTTCAATAACTCCCGGATTAGATTAAAAATTAAAAATTCAGCTTAATGCCCCTTCGGCTCAGGTTCTATGAAAACCCCACTTACTTATCCAAGTGATCCTCTCCCACCGTCCAGGTAAGCGACGTGTAAATCGGCTCAATCAGAGCTGTGGCATATTTCTTGAACTTGGCATAGCTGCTGGTGTAGAAGAGAGTGCGCTTCAGCGAGGTCAGCTTGGAGGCAGCCACGCTCCATGGCACATAGTCCATCTCTTTGGCCAAGTACTTGGTCATGTCGAAGGCAATCTCGTAGGGCAGCTGCGTGGCATCGGCCAGGGCGAAGGCATCATTCAACAGTGAGGCACGATCGCCGGCGCTGAATGCCTCTGGCTTGGCCACCATCTGATTGGCCAGCGACGCCCAGAGGGACTGATCATAGTTGACGCGATAATAGCCCACCTGATCGTAATTAAACTTGATCCAATCCACAGCAGTGGGCACAGTTATAGTGACTGTAAAAAACGGAAAAAACAGAAACAATTCCAACGATAAGATAAGCAATGCAAATCAATTTGATCACTTACTTTCGCTCTTATCGTGATAAAACCATTCGCGCTTCACCGTGGGATCTTGGCTGGTCGTATATGTGATGGGTATGGACCAGCGATAGCTGCAATCGTACATATAATATATGTGTGAGCAATCGAGAGACCAAAAATCAACTAAAGATAACACTAGAAAATTTACTTGAATTCCGAGGGCTCATGCACCACGTTATAGTCATTCGGATTGGACAAGAAACGCTTCTGTGTCAATTTGTATTCAGTGTCGGTAACCTTGGCGATCGTGACTACTGGCAGACCCATCTAAAACACGGCAGACATAAAAATTAGGTTAGAGATGTGTATGTAAATCGGGAAGTTTGCTGCACAACTAGCCGATCATCGTCATCATGATCATCTATCTACAGCACACGCTCACCTGCACCGTCCATGTCAGCATGATGTCCGTCACATTAAAGTCCAGCCCCAATTTGTCAATCTCGGCAAAGAAGTTGCCCGTTACGGCGTTCTGGTATTTGTATTCATTGAGATAATTGGTAACCGCCCGGCGAAAGATTGTCTCGCCCAGAAAATCTTCCAACATGCGCACCAGCGAGGAGCCTTTGGAATACGTAATGGTGTCAAAGATCTCCGTTATCTGATCGGGATTCTCAACCTTCTGAATGATGGGATGTGAGCCCAGAGTGCCATCCAGGTTGAACACTGAATGCAAAGTGCTCACAATAAATTGATCCCGCTAGAAAAATAATTAGAATTAGACTAAACCCACATCACAAAAATAGAAAGTTATTTATAGCGCCAAGACTTGCCATATTCCATTCGGGAAAGACGGAATCCACGCCCAGATATTCAATAAAGCTGGCGAAGCCCTCGTTCAGCCATAAATCATTCCACCAATGCATAGTAACTGATATCAGACCGAATATAAAAACGATACGAAATGAAATATTAGCCTAGCTAATCCCGCCGCTTATCTGGAGTGGACATACCTAAATTACCGAACCACATGTGTGCAAATTCGTGGGCAATCACGCTGGCAATGCGCTGCTTGTTCACCGTGGAGCTGGTGGCCTCCTCGTACAGCAGCGACGTCTCCCGATAGGTGACCAGACCCCAGTGCTCCATGGCGCCCGACACGAAATCGGGTATGGCGGCCATATCCAGCTTGGGCAGCGGATACTCGATTTGGAAATAGTCGATGTAGTACTCAATGACGCCCTTGCCCACAGTCGTGGCAAAGGCGACCTTCTCGATCTGTTCGGGTGTGGCATAGACGCCCATGTCGAAGGGCTCGCCAATGCCCTTCGTATCGATCTTCACAGTCTTCGACTTGAAGTCGGAGACAATGAAGCACGCCAGGTATGTGCTCATCGGCACACTCTTAGCAAAGCGCACCTCTGTGTAGGTGTCCTTCTCCTGCTCATCCTGCACATTCATGTTGGAGAGCGAATGGTAGTCGCCGTCCTTCGGATGCACCAACGTGATCTCGAAGGTGGCCTTCAGGGCGGGCTCATCGAAGCAGGGGAACGCCTGGCGGGCATAGGTCGGCTCGAACTTGGAGGTGGCTATCTTTTTGCGACTTTCATCGGCCTTCACGTAGGACGAGCTGTACAGGCCCACAATTTTGTTTTCCATATTGCCGGAGAACTCGAGGGTGAGCAGTACAGTTGCGCCCTTGGTTAGACCCTGAGTCAAGTGGATGATGAGAAACTCGCGAACCGCATCGAACTCGTAGTCCTTGACCGCAATGGTTGGCTCGATCGCCTGATAGACGTGCGCACTTTTGATATTCAAGTTCAGCGAGTGCAGCACTATCTTATCCGTGGCCTCGTTTACGGTTATGCTGATTGTCTCCTCGCCCGTAAACTCGCCCGTCTCGATATTCGGATACAAATAGAGATCATAGTTTGTGGGTGTCAATGCAGTCGGCAGACGATAGTCGATTTTCTCCGGCGGTGCTGTGGGACTCGGCTCCACAGTGGTGCTGTCAGACGGGGAACTGGGTACAGCCGTGGTGGACGTGAAGCCAGCCTCGAGCTGATCTAATTTCTCCTGTGCATCACGCAAATCCGCCGTCAAATTCGCCTTCTGCACGGCCAGCACGATTGTGGAGACGGTGAAGGCAGTTAGTGCCACGCCCAGGCAAATGCTAACCACCTTAGCAGTTATAATCATATCGACGTGAACGATGCGGGCTAATCCAAATCGGGCGACATTCAAATCGCAACTAAGCGCTGACTACGGAAAACTAGCGAGAGGTAACCATCAGCCCGAGAACTGATATCTCGTTGCTAATCTAATCGGTATCACAAGTCTCTCTCTCCATCTCTCTCTCTCTCTCTCTCAGTCTGTCACTCTGTGTATCTATAGATTTTTAATGATCTAGCTTATTTACGGGCCACTCCATTCCAAATGGCCGTATTAGCGGGCTTCAATTTTTACGCATTGATTAGATTTGAGAAATGCCAAAAATCTGCGCGAATTTCCAATATTTCGAGAACAATTTTTGAGAAACTCCCGGCGCCAGCATTGTAACTTTCCCTAGCGCCGGCGCCCATATGTGTATATACCTATATGTAAATGTATATCTCTTGTAAGACCAATTGAGCAATCTTTGACTACCTGATCGATCGATCGGATCGGCTTTCGTTTTTGTGTATTTACCCCGGCGCCTTAGGTACTTAAAAAACCCTTTTCCGGTACGGAATTCTCGGCCTAATTAGAGATAGCGAGTTTTTGGTATTTTCATTGTGTTAAAACCCAAAACAAGAAATTTCCGCGCATGTTTTTAAGACGGACGACTGGGGAAATGTAAGACAATGACTTTACCACTAGGAAAAAGTGTGCCACCCATTAAAGTAAAGGAAGTCTCTCATTCTCGCTCTCAACAAATTTGTAGATGTTTCGCAATAATATTGTTGCCAGTCCTCTTCAAATGGTGCTATAAATTGGGATTAGATAGACCAGCGATATGAGTAAGCTTTAGTGTTATCAATATTACATGAATATATATTGCCTAATCATATGTTGATCGATACCTCTGACTATGAGATGCCCTATGGGACAACTGTGGATACTCTGTTTATTTATTTTGTTCAGCAAAACTCTATTAATTTTCAGATGATACACACAAGTTATTAGCCTTACATATAAGTGTAATACACCCCCTTTCATTGCCTACAGGGTATTCGCCCAATACGTTTTCCCATCTACTCTCCTACGCTCTTTGTTTTCCGATTAAATACTAAAAGCGTGTTGATTTCTGATGATATATTGATAGTGAACTTTACACTCGATGATTGACTCATGGCTTTCCGGACGCATCGAGAGATCCGGTAATACCAGGACAACGAAATCGGTCTGGCAGGCTGTTAACTGTTAGCGGGATTCACAAACAGCTTACCACAAAGCGCAATTAATTTTCCAAATTGTATTATTTGTCATATGTTTTGTTATATAATTGGCTTTGCCAGTCGAGTTGGCAAAACACAGGGACGAGGGACTGCAGCCAGAGTACGGGAAGTTGGGTAAGTCCGTGAAACTGAATGGAATCGATTGAGTTTCATTCATGAGCACGTTCAGGCGCCGCAGGACATCTACCTGCCTAAGCGTGGGAAAGTTGATGACACGACGGCCAAGAGCGTCTCAGTCGCCTCGGCCTCACAGGTAGAACGCTACGAAATTGGGCTGCTCCGCAATTGCATCGGATCGCCGGGATCTGTTGGGTTATTTGTGCGACGCGCTGGGAGTTTCTTCTGTTCATGAAAAAGTCCCAAGTGGAAAAAAGGCAAATTTCCGGTTTTTTGATCTCGTCTCGTATTTCCCACGGCCCACAGTTCCTACACCGGGTATAAAATCGAGCGCTTGGCTCCAGCCAGGACACAGTCGACCTAGCGACAGCAACGAGAACACACACACACAACCAGAGAACACCATGTTTTATATCATACAAATATTCTTGAGCTTGGCGAGCAGTGCTACGGCTGCCAGCTTGACGGAGCCATTGAACTACTACCAGTACACACAGTTCCAGGCGCCGCTCTCCTGGGAGGCCATCAGCAGCAGCAGCTTGGACCAGGCCATCGCCAGCTGCCAGCGGAGCTTCAAGTGGCAGCGCTGGAATTGCCCCAACCAGGACTTTGTCAGGCGGCGCACGTCGCCCACTCCAGCCCAGGCGCTGGATCGCGAGGACGTCTATGTGGCTGCCATCTCCTTGGCCTCCATCCTGCACACGCTCACCAAGGACTGCGCCAATGGCGTCATCGCCGGCTGCGGCTGCACCGACAGCGCCCTCAACGTGCCCTGCGCCCACGAGCCGGCCAAGGCCATGCAGCTGTACGAGAAGCGCTACGGCGTGGGCTCCGGAGCTCTGGGCCACAATCAGCGCGTGGTGGGCGCGCTATTGGAGAAGTCGCTGGAGCAGGAATGCCGCTGCATCCAGCACGATCCGCAGGGCAGCTGCCTGGAGAAGAAGTGCGTGCAGGTGCTCAAGCCATTCGAATCGATTGCCCAGGACCTGCTCAACATGTACGACGACGCCATACAGCTGGACACGACCGCCAGCAACCTGAAGATCATGTGGGAGAACATACCGCTCGACTCGCTAGTCTACATGCTGGACTCGCCCAACTACTGCCAGCCGGAGGCGACCGGGCGCTGGACCGGCACCCGTGGACGCCAGTGCTCCAAGCACACGGGCAGCACAGCCGACGAGCGCCTCTCCTGCCAGCAGCTCTGCCGCGTCTGTGGATTCCGCGTGCGATCCCAGCACCTGCGCAGCGAACGGCGCTGCAACTGCAAGCTGGTCTGGGGCTTTCGCCTGCAATGTGATGTTTGCATTCAGCTGGAAAGACACTACAGCTGCTACTAAGCAGACAGAGAGAGCGAGAGAGGTAGCCACAGAGAGTGGGAGAGAGAGCGAGACTTAGCCAATTGAGGGCGCTGGTTGAGCCCAGCCACAGCTGCAATTATTTAGTTAGACCTAAGCTAATTTATATATGCATAACTCTAATTTATTGACAACAATAATAATGAACAATAAAAATACACAAACCGAAAAATATTGGTGTGCATAAATCATTTAACACTTGAAATGGGTATATAAGCCGAATTGAGCGTAAAGTTGATGTCATGCGATAGTTACATTTGTTAGTCGAATATCTAATCAGTGCTAGGCCATCTAATGTTGACGTCATGCAATAATCGAATTATAGTTATTGTCTAATATCTAATATCTAATCAGCTCGGAGGCACAGCCAAATCGAACGCGCATTACTAATTTGTAAATGATATTAATATACTAAATATATGAACTGTAACATATTTGAGCTATAAATAATTTCATATTCTAGTGAAAAGCAAACGAAGGTAGCTGGAAAAGTTTGAATTTGAGTCGTGAATTTTAGATAAGTCCTTAGAGTTCCTTTGACGATCTTAAATGATCAGGCAGATGGAAGTGTATAGTACACGGCGAGTCTATCATTATGATTTGTTTGTCTCCTTATTATTAATTTAATTTCCATTTTAAGCTTTGATTTCATACCACCAAGAATACAAAGAAACATCTTTGTCAAGTTTCCACCAATGAATTTACAGCCATTTTTCTTATAGTTTGCATATGAATATCATAGGTTGTTCCCTTAAACTTACAAAAATATATTTCATACTAGATGCCACACATATAAATATCATCAATATGCTCTGAAAACTTGAGAATTGCCATCTAGAACAAAAGATACATATGAGTAAAAGTGGATGAATAGCATGATTGAATGCTGAGTGTAGGGGTAAACATATTATCTAGTCAGGTACACCCCACTAAAGCAATCTCACTGGATTCTTGTTTTGAAGTTTAATTTTTTCTATCACTCTCATTTTCTACTCTACACTCTCATTATACCCTGAACCCATTGAAAATGGGAAATCAGGGTATAATGGTTTTGTTGAAATGTATGTAACAGGCAGAAGGAGGCGTGGCAGACCCCACAAAGTATATATATTCTTGATCAGCACGACGAGCTGAGTCGATTTGGCCCTGTCCGTCTGTCTGTCTGTCCGTCCGTCCGTCCGTCCGTCCGTCCGTCCGTCCGTCCGTCCGTCTGTCCGTATGTATGAACGCGTCGATCTCAGAAGATATAAGAGCTAGAGACTTCAACTTTTTTTTAAAATGTCCGTATATATCGCGCGCATATCGAGTTTATCACTAAAAAACGATAACTCATTCCGCTATTTTTTTATCGATAAAAAACCTTATCGAAAGTTAGTTAAAAAATTATATCTCCTACATCATTATAGCTAGAGTGTCCACATTTTAAATATATATTAAGACGTATTTTATACTATTTCGGGTTTTGTTATAATTTACCCCCCGCCCCTATATCCACCCCCTCACCCTCATCTTTGTAAAAGTCGTATATTAAATACTAGAGACTTGTGCTTCGGTATACACATACATTTGAACATCATGATTACGTTCTGAAAGTTTCATTACGATCGCACGTTTAGAAATTAAATTATTCAACAAATAAATTCTCATAATATTGCCAACACTGCAGCGCAACCCAAGCGCAATCCCCTGTATATGTGAGTGTGTGCGTGTCTTTGTTTGTATGTGTATGTGTGTGCGTGTGTTTGTTTGTATGCGTGTGTGTGTGCGTGTATTTGTATGGATGCGTGTGTGTGTGCGTGTGTGTTTGCTAATTATTATTGAAATATCAGTTGCTTGCAGGGTTCAGGGGATCTCGTAGTCGAGCAGTCTCGACTAGAGCTTTCTTACTTGTTTTCTACTCTATTTTTTTTAAAGACCACCTGCGTATAAGTACCTCTCACACTCTATAAATAAAACACAGCGACGCACCAGATTTGTTTTTATTTATTTTCATATTTTATAACTTATCGCGAAACTTATTGCAATTTGTCTTTTGTTTGTTTGATCAACTAGCTGTCTACACTCTCTCACTCTTTGCCGCTCCCCATCTCTCTGCCACTCTCTCTCCCTGTCTCTAGTTGACCCAGGCCGTGGGTTTGCCCTCCACTCGGTAGCCATTGTAGGCAGCTGACGCGGACGAGGCCGCTGCCGCCAGCTCGGATCTGCGGCTGGGCTCGCTGGCCCAATATGAGGGCGCCACCTCGTAGGACTGCATCATTTTGTTGCTGTTCTTGATGGCCGATATGATGAGCAGGAATATGGCCAGCTTGCCGACTAATATCGACTTGACCAGCAGCAGCTTCAGCTTGGTCACCAGGAACGGCACAATCGCCGATTGGATGAGGAACGGCAAAATGAACAGCGGCAGCACTTTGGTCATCATATCATACTTCTTGCCGCGACCTAAGCGTAATTGCAGGTAAAACTGTATATCAAGTCGTCACTATATTCTCCAATCGCCGGTGAACTCACCTTCCTCGCTGTTATCCGCGGTCAGCCAGCGCGCGGCGAGTATTTCCTTTAAGTTCTCGCCGTCGAGCTTCACGCGCACGATGTCGTTGCTCATGTCGAGGCTGACATTGAGCCCGGGTCCCACATGGTAGCGCTCCACGTTGTCCGCTCCGGGCTCATCATCCCAGTCAGCCTCTGGCTCCGGCAGCTGCTCATCCAGTTTCTTGATATTGTTACGGTTCTTGCGTTTGCGCTTGCGCCGCTTCTTGCCCACCGCCGTCTCGTTCTCATCATAGATGGGCGCATCGGTCTGTGCCTCCAGCAGCGCCTCGGCATTCGCCTCGTTGCGCAGCTCCTGCGCCAGGGCATCATCGATGGCCAGCTCCTGCTGCTGTTGCTGCTGCTGCTCCAGGTACTCATCTGCCTCGTTGGCGGGCTCCACAACCGCCTCATTGTTGGCCAAGTGCGCGGCACTCACCCGCTCTCGCAATCGCTTCCGGTACTCGCTGGTCGTCTTGTTGCCCAGATAGGTGCTCTTGTAGTTCTTATAGATGCCCATGTAGATGTGGGAGTTCTTCCGCAGCGTCGGCTTGTCTTCCGGCTCATAGCTGCTGGCCAGGCCGCGCGCAGCGGTCTCCTCCGAGGCCGCTGTGGTCGCCTCGCCCGTGTCCTGCTGCTGGCTGCTGGCCAAGGTGGCGCACAGCGCCAAAAGCGTTAACAAACTCACAAAGCGGCTCATCTTTGGTGCATGTCAGAGAGAAGAATCGTTGCACTGAATACTGAGTGTGTGCGCACCACACGCTGGCCAGTCACAAAATGTGGCACGATCGGCGTGCCACATGCATTTTATCAACTCAGCTGCGGCAGTTGCAGCAGCAACAACAGCAGCCGCTGCAGCAGCAGCAGTAGCAGCAGCAGCAGCAGCAATTGCTGTCGCAGTGGCAGAACATGCTACGAGGAAAGCCAAGACCAGATCTGGAATTGGTATTGGAATTGGGCACAGCCAGCTTAAGACTGTGTCACTGCCAACGCGCTTGCAACATCTTGCGGCACAACTGGATAGCCAAGAAGAAGACTGTGAAGAAGAAGAAGCAGAAGAAGCAGATGCACTGGCAGAAGACGCCGATTCAGAATCTTCCCCAATTGAATTGTGGTCAAAACATTGTTGGCCTGCAGTGCAAACACGATAGATATCTGGAGTAGGCCTGCAATTTCTCATTGATCTCCATTATTGAATTTCTTTTAGCTGTAATTGACCAGCTTGCGTCTTGGCCATAAATAATATGAAAACGTTAAGTAGTCTGGCGAGCTGCTCTCCCGCTCTGACTGCTAACGGTCGCTCGTGTAATTCTTTGGCCATAACCAGAGACAATTAGCTCTGACGGCTATCGCATGAGAAAGTTGTTGACAGAATTGCCTGGAAAATGATCTGCTTCTTCTTCTACTACTGCTGCAGCAGCTTCGCCATCTTCATTCTGCTCCAGCTTTTGCGATTGCTCTGATTGAGCTGGGAGCGGGTGTCTCGCGTCTCGCCAACAACTGTATCTGAAATCCAGGCTAGAAAGTAAATTCTGCCATTCCTATTGAATCCGCTTAACATATTTGGCCTCTCCACTAACTAACGACTTTCACATAACTTAATGCCGTTTATCTAAACTCGTTGCTAATCGATTCTAGGTAATTTGGAAATTCGATCTGTGCCTCATGTATTTACAGTTTCGTTTATGCTTAGCAATTTGTCACGAAAAAATATTTCAATAACAAAATTTAGATTATAATATATATACATTGATATACATAGAACAACGGAATGTAGTATAAAGAATAAATTCAATACAAATATTAATTTCAATATGTTTACTTAAATTTTATTAACAAAAGAAGTTTTCTACTAAAAATATTGATAGACCTAGTATGCTGTTGACATACAGAAAAACACATCTAAGTCGCCAAGTCTATATGAGATACAACATAGAGGTCGATAGGAGAGATGCATATATGTATATAGATTGATTCAACTGCTCACCCTAAGCCATAATACATATGCTATATACGGCATACCACGCCTACTTTTGCTAGTTACTTACGCTCTAACAGAGCTATTATACTCTGATTTCCTATTTGCAACGCGTTCAGGGTATAATAAAAACTCATTATCTTCTATAACAACAATAGCAAATTGAAGTTTTTTCTAGATAAGCGAATTACTAGAAGAGCTGCGATTCAACTTATCTAATCTGCTATTAAAGAGCAGTACTTATGTATATACAATAGAATTTGATTCCGATTACGCTTTTAAAGTAATTCACTTCATAATACTATATCACAATCTAGTACTATGGATCAGTCTTTATAGAGGCTAGACACGTTTCGAGGGCTTTTGCAGTTTGTAATGAAAGTGAATTGTGGACTTGAACAATGCCTACCAAAAGTATGTCTGCACTCGCACACATATACATTTATCAATGGGTACGCATTGATAATTAAAATGCATTGCCTTTTGTCAATTAGCTGATAAATCAATTTTGCTCATATATGTATATACATATGTATATATATACGCACAAAAACAAAAGAAGAAATGAAAGCGAATGGTTCCGTCTATTTGTCGGCAGCTGCCCTCAATATATAGACACGCGTCGTGAAAGAATGCCCATGTCCCAAAGTTTTTCAATCTGAGCACCCAAGTGCAACATGACCAAAGCCAAAGCCAAATCAAAATCAAAAAGTAAGTCGCAACGCTTGCACCTTAAAGGGCACGCAGTTGCCACCGCCGAGTTGCAGAGTGAAAATCATTGATAGCTATGCATATTCAAAATAAAAATATGAAATAAAACATAAGCGAGCTAGTAAGCTAGTGGGCACTGAACGACTAGAAGATGCCCTGGAGACAGAAGCAAAATGTTATGAATGTCTTGGGCAAAGTCTTTACTTTGCCACAAACTTTTACCACAAATTCAGCTTGAACAATCTTTATATCGATATTAAATCTAGTATCGATCATTTTTAATATAGAACCAACTCAACGACGACTTATAGTCTTAGTAGTAGAAAAATATTTTGAAAATTATATTTATCAATATTTATTGTGGTTATATAATCAAATAAAGTTATAGCTCTGGTTTCGATATCTATCCAAAATATACAATAATATACTTTTCATGTAAACAATATTGGTATCGATACGTTATCAATGTCTGTTAAAAGACAGTCGAATCTCAGCTCTAAACTAATATTAGTCAGCATTCATTGATTAACTGATCTTAACAACCTGTCTATCGATAATTATCGTTTGCATATAAACAAAATCGATCTCTATCGATTCAATTCAGATAAGACAATGGCATATATAAAATATCAACTTCCGCTTGTCCCCGATGTCCCAAGACCCAGCCAATATACCACTTGAAAGCCATTTCTCTCAGTCCCTAGGGTATACTGACCCGTTGTCAGATTGGTCATCGAACGGCGCGACATTCCGCTTGGCGGCAGCGGCACGAATTGCTTGTTTTGGCGCACGTTCGTGCGACGTCCGGCTGTCGAATTTCAAGTAGCCAATGGCCCAGACCTCAGCCCTCAGATAAAAGCCAATGTCAATGTGGACAGCACATTCAATTGTCAGCCAGCACTGGTACCGTCTACATTGGGCACACTGAGCAGATCGCATTACGGATTACACACTCAGGATTAAAGAGCATCAACAAAATGGCTGCCGCTCAGAAAATTGCAATCACGCTGCTCGGTCTCTGTCTGCTCTGCGATTTGGTGCTCTGCCAGCAGCAGGCCAGCAATGACTCCGATGTGACTGGTTAGTAGCTAGAGCTGAGCTAGATCATCTCATATATTCTATATGGTATATCATTAATATTATCGTACACAGAGAGTCGCACCTTCGGTCATCATTTCCTGCGCCGCATCAGCTTCGCCCTGGTGCCGGGCGC
Organism: Drosophila navojoa; assembly: GCF_054131105.1. NCBI lineage: Eukaryota > Metazoa > Arthropoda > Insecta > Diptera > Drosophilidae > Drosophila > Drosophila navojoa. Next base: position 3,069,651 of record NC_142890.1, read on the forward strand.
ATTTGTTGTGGGCGTGATCACCACCCTGCTGGCCGCCTTGACTGTCGTCTCGATAAAGGGCCTGGGCGTCGGTGTCATTCTGCTGGTGCTGGCCATTGGCCAGATGCTCTCCCGTGCTCTGCCCGTCCAGGCGGCCGCCGCCTACGCTGCCGCGCCGGCACCCGTGCCCGTCGTCTACTCCCACTCGCACACCCAGCAGCCCGTGTGGCTGGAGAAGGAGTGGTAATTGGAGTGGACTGGAGCTGGTCGCAGGCCACAGAATACCTCAGCGAGCGAGCATGCAACCAAATAATAATTTAAGTCTAGTTTAAATTATCTATTTACCAAACAACACAAGCACAAACACACATATACAATTATTTATTTATTTAATACACAACGCAATTATTTAACGAAATCAAATATTTGTTTGTTGCTGTCTTTGATGGAAAGTGAAATCACCTCTTGATTAGTATGCGACTCAGGTGGGTCATGATTTACGGTTCTTTCGTCGGCTCCAGTTTGTTAAACGTGATAGAAAGTCCCGCCCCCGCCGCCAATCGAATTGGGTCGCAGATCGAAGAGGAAAATAAATTGATCGAAAATAATTATTGAATTTCTCTAGCACTTAGATCTCATTATGGACAGGCGACTAATTAATAAAACTCTCACTTGATTGGCAGTGCGGCTAATTAAGGCGCTGCCAATTCAATTGTCGACCAGTTTAAGTCCGGCTGCAATTGTTCCACTTTGCGACAGTTTCCAAGTTTCTAAACCACCGCCGCGCCACCTGCCCGCAGCGCAAAGTTAACAAAGTGCTGATAAGGCTGTCACTGATAAGAGCTGGCAGCATGCTTTAAATAACAATCATTAAATCGTGCGATAATCCAGCCAACACTTCGGCGTACCTCTTTTTGTTTTCTTTGACTCTTGACATTGAAAATTGGTACGTTTCAGCAACTGGGCCGACTATAACTCAGACCAGCCAAAAGGGGCCAACGATGCACCGTCCCGACGATGGCCAGCAGAGACTGCAGCCACTGCCATGGCCCCAGCCACTGTGACCTGCTAAACTAAATTGGCGA